>NW_027069478.1:2245774-2351159 GCF_002906115.3 Quercus suber
ATATTTATACTGGGAGTGCACGGAAGACGAAGCGACGCCTCGTTCCAAAACAACAGCCACTAGCAAATTGACATTTGGCGCACCGCGTTAAATGCGCCCGCTCCTGACTCAGCATTGTACGGATGAAAAATTACAGACAGGCTACCTAGTTTTAAATCCGTCACCCCATGGGTCCGTTCATATGTGCTGACGGACCCATCGGGTGAGGGGGCAGCTGAAAGGGGAAAAAATCTCTTAAGACCGAATAGACGGATCCACCATTTGCACGGCCCTATATGGACGGACCTGATGTGAACGGGCCGGACACGGACGGGCTGAATTATGCTGGGCTAGATTATCCATGGGCCTGTTGAGCCCCTAAGGAGGGATATTTTGGCCCATTCTCGTAAGAGCCCAAATAGAGTCCTTGCGCTAGTAGGACTTCGGAGATCTGGTATACTTGGTAAAAATCTTTCGCGTAAGGAGGAGACTTGTTCATCACGTTTTGGACTCCATGGGAAGAGTCCTATAAGGAAAAGACTTCCGCATCAAGGAAGGGATGTCAATCTAAGCCACTATAAAAGCCCCAATACCCTCATAAGCCGAGGTACGCATAATTAACCCTCTCTAGCACTCTAGAGTTGTGAGCATACTTCCTAACTTAACCTTCGGAGGGTATTTGGCCGGCACTACACCGGTGCTCTCTGTTAGGTCCTCTTTTCTCTGTGCAGGTGTCGTTTCGAGGGTACGAGCATTGTGCAATTCACTGTTGATTTTTTCGGCATCATCAGTAGTAGTTGAAATTTGTTGTGCATCCATACTCGGTGATGTTAAAATAGCCCTGGCAAATCTTTAACAATTCATTAAGAGAGAGAGAGAGAGAGAGAGAGAGAGAGAGAGAGGAATGAGAGGAAAGTAATAAAGAGAGAACAATTCTTTATTTGGTTAAAGCATAAGAAAGAAGAAAATGAATATGTAAATATTATATATAGACAATTTTTTTTTCAATATTTAAGTTTTAGATTGTGATTAGTACAATATCATATTCACATTTTTTTTATAACAATATCATATTTACATTAAATATTTATTAATATTATTTTTATTGTACATCAATCACAATTTATTAAATCAAAAAAAATTGTGAAGTAATTGAAATTTGCTGTGCATCCATGCTTGGTAATGTAAAAATAGCCATTAGGATGGAAGGAGAGAGGAATGAAAGGAAAGGAATAAAGAGAGAATTTAAAATCTTTTCTTTGCGTTACGTGTTGGAAAGAAGATAATGGAAATGGGGGAAACACTTTCAGGTGGACCAAACCAAAATTCACTTTTTTGTTTGTCCCATTTGGTTGCATGGATAGGAAATGAGAAAGAAGATACCGGAAATGGGGTAAACACTTTCAGGTGGACCAAACCAAAATTCACTTTTTTGTTTGTCCCATTTGGTTGCATGGATAGGAAATGAGAAAGAAGATACAGGGGGGGGGGGGGGGGGGGGGAAGAATTCCTCCATTTGGTTACAAAAGAAAGGGAAATGGGGGAAAAATTGTTTTACTTTTATGTCCTGATCAAGTAGAGAGAGGGACAGAAACTTGTGGGCAAAAATATAAATTAAATAACCAAATGTTTGGGCAAAAATATAAATTCAATAATTATGAAAAGTTAAATAACATATTTTGAGAGGAGATTTATGGCTAATTTTTAGTCAATTCTTCTCTACTCCTCTATTCTTCATTCCATCCAAACTAGTCATAAGATTTTCATCCACTTTCCCTTGAATTAGTGGGAAAATAAATGTGGGCCCAATTGAATTTTGCTCCTTTACATTTTTTCCCTATCACGGTAACTTAAATAATATATACCTAACCATTTTCTACCCACAGGCGCTCATTAGATTAGCCTTCTAGTGACGTGAAGGAGAAGAGACTCTTAAGTTACGCATTATTAACATATATTCTATAGTTTGAATTTTTTTAATATATAAAAAAGGACCATTACCGTTAAATTTTTTTTTTCAAATATCAAGCTTTCTAGTGGATTTTAGTTAGCTCAATTGATAAAATCTAATGATTGAACAAGAAATTTGAGATTCAATTTCTGCCTACACCAAAAAATCGATTGATGTCTTGGTTTGATGATAAAAAACTATTATCAAGAGTGGACATTATAAGTTGAAATTCCCTAAAAAAATAAAAAATAAACTCTCTATAGACTACTTTCACGTCTCATTATTTTTACCTCTTTCATATATTCATACACTTATAGAGTTATAGTTCTGTATTTGTAATACAAATACAGGTATTATTAATACTAATTTATTCCAATCAATAAAAATTACTCAATGATTTTTGAAGCATCTTTCATAGTTCAATTTTACAATTTATGTTTTGTGACATATGATTTTTTTTTTATGGTATTAAATTTTTTAAGCCCATTAAAAACTTGTTAAAAGTCCAATACTTCTTAAAAGCTCATTAGGTTCGGGCCATCTGTCCAGTTCATTGAAGTCCCAATAGACATTGTTTATGGGCTGGGCCATTGCCTACCCTTAACTGCGTACTTGTTTTCAACTCCTTAACCACAAGTTTCATCAGAACTCGAGAAAAGTGTAGTAAATGACAACGTCACAAAGTACAAGATGTATATAAAAAAAAGGACAGAAGTACAAAACGTAAATACTTTGAATTTTCGAAAAAGATAAAACAGTAAAAGGATTTTATTTGTCATTAAAGAAAAAAAAAAACATATTATCTACTTCAAAAAGTAAATTAAAGATTATATTAAGAGACGAGAATATACTTATGTAGGGTCATGATTTTCGACCAAAGCCTAGAAGAATTGGTCGATGGTCTAATGAATCCAATACAATAAATTTTTAAAGAATGGGATGAAGAACTATGCTTTAGTGAAGGTTAATAACGGTTAGTATGGATTTTAAAGAATAACATGCAAGTAAGACATATAAAAATGATTGAAACTGTTATCCGAAGAGGCAGATAATGATATAAATCAATATAGATGGTTAGCAACTCAGTTCTGCATGCTACAGTAGTCTCTTCCTATTTTTTCTGATACCCCTCTCATGCAAGGTTCGTTGCATTATATAGTTCCTCCCAGTTCATCTTGATCATACACTTGTTGGTCATCTAAGCCCTCACTTAAGTGCATGTCCCAACAGACACCTCCTCTGACCCCTTTGTGAGTTGCGGTGACCAAGGAAACATTATTCAGGGGTCTTCTCCACATAAATGCGGCCAAAAAAGCAGCTACAAAGCATTTAATGCAATAACAGCAGCTTTCCTTTAAATATTTCCTAGCCTCCTTCACCCTTGCGTGTCTCAGAGGTATATCTCCACCACTAGAGATTTATGGAGATCATTCTTACAGCTGGAACTCAGACTTGAGGTGTGTCACCGTTGCCGAGGATAGGTTTCTACTCGGACCACCCTTTATTTATTTCTTACGCGTCAGATTTTAAATTAGAATTTCTCCACTCCATTTGTCTCTCCTCGGACTTAATAGTGCCTTCGGATAAGGCCCAAGACCCAATATATGAAATTTTGGGCCATTTTCCCCCACAATAGCCCTTCAAAACCTCGGTGTTTCTCTTCCCTTTCATCCGAGGAGAAAAAGTGAGGTTTTGATCTTAAAGAGACAAGTTCATCTATTTCTCTAGCTTACACGTGTGAAAGCGCCATTTTTTGTGCTTCATAACAGCTTCTAATGCTTCGTGGTCCACGAATTGTCATTTATGGTTCCAGGCGGCGCTCTGTTCCCCCAGATCCAACGGTTGGGTGCAGATCGAATGACTAGGCTCTTCTCCTGAAATTCTGAGTGGGATAATTCCCGCTTACTTTTCTCTCACTATATAAAGCCTTGAGGTGACTCATCTCTTCTTTACTTCATGAATTTTCAGAAACTCCAGAGAACCTCAACGCTCCAACTCACAAAACACTTTAAACTCCTTTGCCTTCACAATCTTTTCTCTAAGACAATTCTAAGAGATCCTTTTCAAAGGATCAGGGTTAGCACACTTACTTTTGTAAGTTTCCATTTACCTAGACTCCTATCTTCTCCTCAGCCAGTCTTCTCGGCCTTTTTAATTCTTCTTTCTTCGCTTCGACATTTTAGTCATTTTTTCTAGAGTTGTATAGATGGGTAGATTCGAGAGTTTAGTGGATACCTCTGCCAAGATAGAGGCCTTTAAATAGAGATTCCACATTCCCCAAGAGGTCGGCCTGTGATATTGCTCTCTGGAGCAATCGCTACACATAGAGAGGTGGGGGAGGTTATTATCCCCATAATAGCCTTCTTAGAAGGAGGGATGATCCTTCCCATTGGTAGGATAACCCGAGACTATCTCATTAACCATAAGTTGTGTCCCCACCAGTGTGCACCCAACATGTTTAGGGTCTTAGGCTGCATCGATGCTCTCAACGAGCATCTCAAGTTGGGACTCACTTGGCACGACATGGTCCACATGTACAAGTGTCATTCCCAAGCTGACGGTGAGTTTTACCTCAAGTCCAGGTCCTCTATTTTTAGGCTCATTTCGTGCCTTCCTAAATCCAACAAAGGGATGAAAGATGACTACCTTATCGCTTCAAGGGCATGGCATAACGGTCTCCATTGCCCGACCCAAGAGAGAGAGCCAAGTGGGATACCTTAGAGTTAGGTTCCTTAGTAAAAGACTTAGATTTTTAATCCTACCCATGTCTTTTATTTTATTTTCGTCTGATAATGAACCTCAGTCGTCTAATTATGTTTGATTTCTCAGTTCGTCTTTGCAAATAGGAGGCAAGTCGCTCATCAGCTCAGTTTCACCAACGTTAAAGCCCTCAACTACTTGCTCCGATTAGAAATTTTTGTGAGTGAGGACCGCTAGTTGTGGGCTTTACACCTGATTCTAAAGTTTGTTCCCATTTCGAAGATCTTCCAAAAGGTCGGCCATGCCATCTGAGCTGGTGATCCTCGAATAAACCGTATTGACGTATGCAGACCTGACTTCCTGGCCCCACATGACCTTCCTCTTGTCATACTCCAAGATCATCAGATTCCTCCTTAACTCATAGTACCACTACAACAAATCCCTCTCGGAGTAGCAGTTGTAGTGGAAGAGGGAGTTGCATCCTCGCGCCTGTCTTTGGATGAGGAGTACAAGAGAACCTTGTGGAGATCTTGGATTCTGAAACAGAATCCAACAAGCTCTCTTCTGCTCGCCCTTTAAAGCTGATCGTTACCCCGATTGATTCAAGCTCTGAGGGAGGGGAGGAGATGGAGCAACAGAAGAAAATGTCCAGCTTAAGGGGTTTAATGGCCAATAGGAACAAGGGGGAAACTCTGGCAGAACCCCCTAAGGTCGTAGTTCCTGCCAAGCTTCCTCCTCCTCCTCTTGCCAACCTCGATCATGCACTGATCCCGATCCGAAGAAGAAACGACCAGCGCAGGAGTTAGAAGAGGGGGAGGTGCTCCCTCAAAGGGTCACCAAACAGCAGAAAACCAAGGACCCTAAAGACAAGAGGGCCAAACCCGTTGACAGCAGGGACGAAGTTGAGGTGTGCCGCCAACAGCGCATGTGGGCCCCTATGATAGAGATGGATGGGGCTCCTATCCTTTATGACTCTACCATAAGGGAATCCAGTAGGGGGCACGCCCCCTACCTGGCTTAGGCCTTGGAGTAGCCTTTCCTTCTCCGCAGGGATATGGACGCCCTCAGGCAGACAAGGCAGCCAGAATTGTTCATGTCTCTGAAGAAGGACCTTGCTGTGGTAAGAAGGCTTTTGATAATACTTTAATTCACAAATGTATTTTATTGTTATTTTTTTTACATAGGTTTGCTAAGCGTTTTGCTCATTTCATGTAGGTTACCCAACAGGTCTATGTTGCTCAAGAATGGGTACGAAGCGCTCATCACAAACTTGACACTAAGTCCCACTTTCAGTGCTAATACTTTAATTCACAAATGTATTTTATTGTTATTTTTTTTACATAGGTTTGCTAAGCGTTTTGCTCATTTCATGTAGGTCACCCAACAGGTCTATGTTGCTCAAGAATGGGTACGAAGCGCTCATCACAAACTTGACACTAAGTCCCACTTTCAGTGCTAGGTTGAGAAGGCGCTTGGGGCTAAGAAGGAGGAAAATGCTCGACTAGCCAAGAAGCTGAAGACATCAGAACATGAGCGTTATAGCGCCTTGGCAGGGCTAAAGAATGCTCAAACTCAGGCTGAGGACTAGCAGAAGCAACTGTACATGATAGAGATCAATTTGGAAACCCAAAAGTAACTAGTCTCGGACCTCAGGGTCGAGCTGCAGAGGGTCAGGGATGCAGCGAAGGAGGTAGACAAGGTGGCAAAGGAAAATAACGAAGCTGCAGTGGCCGCGGCCTATAAGCGAGGGGTGGAAGAGACAAAAAAAAAAAAGCTGGCCAAGGAGGTGGCCAAAGTTTGCAGGGACTACTACACTATTTCCTAGACAAAGGTGCTAAATAGTGCAGGGGTCCCTGCAAACTCTGACTTGAGAAAAGCTGAGAACATATACTTCCTCGAGCATATTCGAGAAGTTCCAGCCGATCTCCCTTCTACTACTGCTCTTCCTCTTACATTCCCTGAGCAAGCCCTTACCGTGGGTACCGAGGCGCCTTTGGTGGAGGTTGGAAAGGACAAGGAGGTCCCAACCTTAGCTGAAGATGCCCCTTCTGAGGACAACATTCCTATCAGGGACATGGTCTCACAAGCTAAGGCGGCAGAGTCTAAGTCTAATGCTGGAGGTGCCAAGCTCAAAACCACCGAGTCCCAGAAGAAGTTGCTTTAGCATTCTACTTATTATTATTATTATTATTATGTATTTTCTTTTGCTTGTCATCATCATTTTTGTTGTGGGCTCCACTATCGTATGTAATGACAATACTTTTGATTAACGAATGAAATTATTTTTCTATTTCTTGTATTTCCATTATATATATGATCAAGTTTACTGTTATTATAGATAATCTTGAATTGCTGTTACTTTAACTTGAACAGAGTCAACAACAACACCTAACCATTGATGCGAGTAATTTAACTAAGTACTAACAAAAGCTGGTTTGTATAAGAGTTAGTAGTAAACTTAGTAAATGATGGAAGAGAAATGTGCCTTTTTCACTTTTCAATACTTAAGCAAATAATTAAGGATTTTGCCTTACTCGAAGGCATCAGTTTAAGAACTTGGGTAGGACTTTAGACATATTTTGGTACTTAGTAACCTTACATGAATTGGGCTTTGCCTAACATTTACAAAGAATGCCACTGAGTGTTAATTTCTCCTAAGCATGTGGTTCGAGGACTTCAGGCATGACTAGATTTAGGTTTAAACACTTATACAACTTGTAATGGAGTGTTAACCAACTCATATCATCTGGTTCGAAGACTTCAGGCATGACTGAGTTTAAGTTTAAACACTTATGTAACTTGTAATAGAGTGTTAACCAACTCATATTATCTAATCCAAAGACTTCAAGCATGACTAAGTTTGAGTTTAAACACTTATATAACTTGTAATGGAGCGTTAACGAACTCATATTATCTGGTCTAAGGATTTCAAGCATGACTGAGTTTAAGTTTAAACACTTATGTAACTTGTAATGGAATGTTAACCAACTCATATCATCTGGTCTGAAGACTTCAGGCATGACTGAGTTTAAGTTTAAACACTTATGTAACTTGTAATGGAGTATTAACCAACTCATATTATCTGGTCCGAGGACTTCAGGCATAACTGAGTTTGAGTTTAAACACTTATATAATTTGTAATAGATAATATAAAACTTTTATGTAACAGATAAACATATTGATCAAGGAAAAAACTAGTTAATAATAATACTTTTTAAGTTTATTTACATAACATACGTGTGGTATTACATGATCATCTAGATCTTCTAGAAAATATGCCATAATGCCAGCCCCTGAGGTAATACGGTATGGTCCTTCCCACTTGGGCCCCAATTTTTCCCATGCTAGGTTTTTTGCAGCACCCACAACTTTCTTTAAAACTATATTATCAGGTACTAATGGTCTCAGCTTCACGTTGGCATCATAACCCTGTTTGAGCTTATGTTGGTAATATGCTAATTGGACCTTTATATTTTCCCTCCTCTCTTCAATCAAATCCAAATTCTTCTTTAGCTGCTCATTATTATTACTCGGACTAAATGAACTGGTTTTTAATGTGGGAAATTCAGTCTCTAAAGGGATAACAGCCTCAGCTCCATAAGTCATTGAAAAGAGGGTCTCTCCAGTAGATCTACGAGGCATAGTTCTATACTTCCAAATGACATGTGGCAATTCTTCTACTCATTTACCCTTCGAATCATTTAGCCTTTTCTTTAATCCATTTACTATAACCTTGTTAATAGCCTCCTCTTGTCCATTTCCTTGGGGTTAAGCTGGAGTAGAATATATGTTGGTAATTCTCAATTCACAGCAGTAACATCTGAATGCTTTGTTATCAAACTGAAGGCCATTGTCCGAGATGAGGGTGTGAGGAATCCTAAACCGAGTGACAATGTTTCTCCAAACAAATTTCTTAACATCTACATCTCTAATGTTTGCTGGAGGTTCAGTTTTGACCCATTTGGTGAAATATTCTGTGCTGACCAGGAGGTATCTCTTATTTCATGATGCCTTGGGAAATGGACCCATAATGTCTAAGTCCCATTGAGCGAATGGCCAAGGGTTGGATAATGGATTAAGGATTCCCCCCGGTTGATGTATGTTTGGTGCGAATCGTTGACACTGATCTCATTTTTTCACATATTCTTAGGCCTCATTTTGCATATTTGGCTACCAATAGTTTTGGGTGATGGCTCTATGTGCTAAGGATCTACCTCTAGTATGGCTTCTACAAATTCTTTCGTGTAGCTCCTTGAGGAGTAATTCAGTAGTATTAGGATGTACACACAATAAATATGGTCCTGAAAAAAAACATATATATAATTTCTGATTCTCAGATAGTTATAACCGAGTAGCCTTTCTTTGTACTTTGTCAGCCTCTGACTTTTTTTCAGGCAGAATGTCTTCCTTCAAGAATAGAATTATGGGGTCCATCCAGCTAGGCCCTACTCTGATCTGGTGAACTCAGACTATCTCTTTTCTCATCTCTATGGGCATGTACAAATCCTCAACGAGGATTACTCGAGGCAGATTCTGCGCCAAGGAGGTCGTCAGTGTGGCTAGGGAATCAGCATGTGCGTTTCTGCTTCTGGGATGTGCAACAAGCTAAAAGATTCGAACTCTGATTGCAAGTGTCTAACTTGATTAAAATATCCTTACATTCTTTCATCTTTCATTTTGAATTCTCCTTTTACTTGGCCGATGACTAACCTTGAGTCCGAGAACATTTTCACTGCCTTTCCGCCCATTTTTTGAACCATGGCCATTCCCATCAGTAGAGTTTCATATTCGGTCTCATTATTTGTAGCCGAGAAGTCCAACCTCAATGATTTTTCAATGGTGATTTTCTTAGGGGATACCAACACCAGCCCCACTCCGGAACCTTTCTGATTTACTGCACCGTCGACGTACACCTTCTAGATGAGGGGCCTCGTTGGGAGATTATGCCAAATGATTTTTCATCCATGTTCAGTGTTGGTACCAATTCTTCTAATAGGGGTTCAGCGAACTCAACCACTAAATTTGCGAGC
Source organism: Quercus suber (assembly GCF_002906115.3). Classification (NCBI taxonomy): domain Eukaryota; kingdom Viridiplantae; phylum Streptophyta; class Magnoliopsida; order Fagales; family Fagaceae; genus Quercus; species Quercus suber. The sequence goes on from NW_027069478.1 coordinate 2,255,435, forward strand.
ACTTGGCCCTTGATGGAGGTACGAGGCATGTACTTGATGTCGAAAGCTCCTAGAATCGTACCTTATTTAGCTATCCTCCTTGTGTAATCAACACTTTGGAGTATGGATTTAAGCGGAAGTTGGGTGAGGACAACAACTGTATATGCTTGGAAATAATGGGGCAACTTCCGTGTACCATGCATTACTGCTAAGATGGCTTTCTCCAGCGGTAGATAATGAACCTCGGCCTCATGCAGAGACTTACTCACATAATAAACTGGCTGTTGTACACCACGATCAACTCGTATTAATACCAAACTTATAGCATAAGCGGCCACAACAATGTAGGCAAATAGGACCTCATCTGGCTCAGGATTGGACATGATTGGAGGCTAAGCTAGATAGTCTTTAAGTTGCTAGAAAGCCAAGGCACATTCTTCAGTCCACTCAAACCCTTTCCACTTGTTGATCAACAAGAAAAAAAGTCTGTATCTATCTACTGATCGAGAGATAAACTGGTTCAAAGCAGCGGCCATTCTAGTCAATTTCTAGACTTCTTTGAGATTCCAAGGTGGTTGCAAATTGTTAATAGCCTCTATTTGGTCGGGATTGACCTCAATCCCCCTGTGAGTTACCATATAGATCAAGAATTTACCTAATCCCATGCCAAACGAGCACTTAGAAGCGTTTAGACGCAACTTATATTTTCTAAGAACTTCAAAGATGTTTCCAAGGTCTCTTATATGCTCAGAGACTACCTTGCTTTTCACTACCATGTCATCTATGTAGATTTCAATATTCTTACCCAACTGTGGTTCAAACATCCTTATCATCATTCTTTGGTAAATGGATCCCGCATTTTTCAAACCAAATGGTATTACTTTGTAGTGGTAGTTCCTAATGGGGGTAATAAAAGCAGTCTTCTCCTGATCATCCAAGGCTAAAGGTATTTGGTGATAACCTTGAAAAGCGTCCAGGAAGCTTATCCGAGGATGACCTACAATTGCATCCACTAGCTGGTCAATTTTAGGCATAGGGAATGGATCTTTAGGGCAAGCTTTATTCAAGTCTGTGAAATCTACGCACACTCACCACTTCCCACTCTTCTTTTTCACCACCACAATATTCGCTAACCATTTATGATAAAAAAAAAACTTCCTTAATAGCTCCAGCTTGCTTAAGCTTCATTACTTTCTTTCGTACTGCATCAGCGTGCTCCTTGGATGGGCGTTGAGGAGGCTGTTTCTTAGGGGTGGCCAATGGGTTGACATTTAGGTGGTGACAGATAAATTCTTGATCCACTCTTAGGGCTTCATAAGCATTCCAGGCAAACACATCTACATTTTTCTTAAGAAATTCTAATAACACCTCTCTTTCTTGATTGGGTAATTGAGACTCAACCTGAAAGAACTTCTTAGGATCATCGCCAATAACCACCTTAACCAAATCTTCGCATATTGGCTCCTCGACTGAATCATCTATGGGCCATACCGGAGATTTTAACTGCTTTAAATCCTCTCTAGCATAGGCCGAGGACTCAGCCTCTGGCTTATATTGGATGGCAGCCACCAAGCATTGTCTGGCCATAGATTGATTTCTCAAGATCTCCTTAACTAGCCTTCGGATGGATATTAAACCTTCTGGTGGAGAATAGAAGAAACAGCTCCTAGTGTATGAAGCCAAGGTCTGGCCGCCTTCGGATGGATATTTAACCTTCTGGAGGAGAGTAGAAGAAACAGTTCCTAGTGTATGAAGCCAAGGTCTGGCCACGATTACTGTATATGGTGAATATGTGTTTACGATGATGAAATCTACCTCTACTACTTCTGGACCAGTTTACATAGGTAGTCGGATTTGACCCCTTGGGACAACAACCTTCTCGTTGAAACTCACCAGAGGGGAACTGTAGGGCGTTAAGTCCTCAAGTTTTAAGTTCAGCTCCTTATACAAGTCAGGGTACATTATCTCAGCCCCACTGCCTTGGTCTACCATCACCCTCCTCACATCATATCGTCCAATTTTGAGGGTGATTACCAAAGCATTGTCGTGGGGTTAGATGGTTCCAATTTTATCTTCATTTGAGAAGCCTAAGACTAGTGAAATTTCCATTCTAGCCCTCTTCAGATCTTGATTAGCGTCTACTGCAAGTAGACAAGCTACGGACATTACCTTGGACGGGTAGGATCCTGTTCTCTCTGGTGCAGCGAAAATGACATTTATCGTTCCTAAGCAGGGTTTTGAAGAATCATCTCTCTGAGATTCTGAGTTTACTTGGCTCCCTTGACCACTGAAGTGATGCAAGAGTTGTTTTAACTTCTCCAAAACTTGATGCACTAGCTCTAGGAACACGGCGTTGACTACTTGAAGATTCGCCGACCTTGATTGTCCAATAAAATCTCTCCGTGGTCTATTGTTACTGTACCGATCTGATCTGAAGTCCCTTCTCTCCTGAGGGATAACCTTATTCTTCCTTTTCCCCTGCTGCTGATCCTCTTCAACCCTTTTATACTTATCAATCATGTCCATCAGTTGACGCACACTAGTGACAGGTTTGCCAGTTAGAGATTTCCTCAAACCGTGGTCGACGGGGAGGCTGAGCTTAAAAGTACTGATGGCCACTTCATCAAAATCGCCACCTATCTCGTTAAACATCTCTTAGTACCTATTTGAATACCTTTTCAAAGTCTCACCCTCTTACATGCTCAAGGATAGTAGGGAAGTTAATGACTAAGGAACTCTGTGACATGTGACAAAACGGAAACCAAATGCTTGAGTAAGCTCCTTGAAGGAACTTATAGAATCTACTTTCAGGCTGTTAAACCACCTCATTGCAACTGGTCTTAGACTGGAGGGAGACACCTTACACATCAAAGCTTCATCCTTGGAATGGACAGCCATCCTCTGGTTGAAATGGCTCACATGCTCCATAGGGTCTGTTTGACCATTATAGATGGTGAATGTTGGATGATGAAAACGACGAGGAAGTCTTACCTCTTCAATCTTACGCGTGAAAAGCGACTTGGAGATTTGGTTTAAGGCCTTGCTTATAGCGTTATTCCCTACGCCTCTACGTGACTAGCTTCGAAACTGCCGCTCGCAATGATGCTCTTCTTCATAGGAAAAGGATTCACTAGGTGGGGTTTGAGACCTTCGCCTGTAATTAACGTCCTGTTCATCATCGGAATAATTGTTAGAGTTCGAAGAAGCCCGCTTCCTCTTTGCATGGCGTAACTCCCTTTTCAATTGATCAATTTTTAGTTGCATGTTCATGTTGTTCTCTGCATGGGAAATATGACTTCCACCGCGAGGTTGACTTCGGTCAATATGTGTGGTGTGCACACTTCCTTCACGATCACCTCTTTGTCCAAGGTTGAGAAAATGATTGCCATGTTGGGACACCCTTGATTCTATTGGTTGTGGAACTGGTTCTGCCATCGTTAACTGTTGCTTTCACTATCGCTCAAGCTCTTCTCACAAACAGTGCTAATTATAGGGACACGATTTTCGGCCCAAGCCCAGAAGAATTGGTTGATGGTCTAATGAGTCTAATACAATAAATTTTTAGAGAATGGGATGAAGAACTAGGCTTTAGTAAAGGTTAATAACGGTTAGAATGGATTTTAAAGAAGAACATGCAAGTAAGACATATAAAAATGATTGAAACTGTTATCTGAGGAGGCAAATAATAATATAAATCAATATAGATGGTTAGCAACTCAGTTCTGCATGCTACAGTAGTCTCTTCCTATTTTTTTTTTATCCCTCTCTCATGCAAGGTTCGTTACATTATATAGTTCCTCTTAGTTCATCTTGATCATACACTTGTTGGTTATCTAAGCCCTCACTTGAGTGCATGTCCCATCAAACACCTCATCTGGCCCCTTTGTGAGTTACGGTGACTAAGGAAACACTATTCAGGGGTCTTCTATACATAAATGCGGCCAAAAAAGCAGCTGCAAAGCATTTAATGCGATGACAGCAGCTTTTCTTTAGATATTTCCTAGCCTCCTTCACTCTTGCGTGTCTCAGAGGTATATCTCCACCACTACAGATTCTATGGAGATCATTCTTACAGTTAGAACTCAGACTTGAGGCGTGTCACTCATTGCCAAGGATAGGTTTCTACTCGAACCACCCTTTATTTATTTCTTACGTGTCAAATTTTAAATTAGAATTTCTCCACTCCATTTGTCCCTCCTCGGACGTAATAGTGCCTTCGGATAAGGCCCAAGGCCCAATATATGAAATTTTGGGCCCTTTTCCCCCACAACTTAGTTTAATTCTTTGGTCTAAATTTATTATTCTTTTTCCATTAGGAAGATATGTAATTGTTTACTAACCTTTTTCCATTAAGAAATTATAATATCTCCTCCAAAAAATTATAATATTTCAATAAAAAAATCATTGCTTTCTTTTTCTAATTGTAAACTTCCCTTATCTATTTTTTATTATTATTTATTTATGTCTTATACTTTGCTCGAATGGTTATTGTTTATAAATATGAAATTTTTTTTTTGGAAACAAGAAGTAGTGGAGATCACAAGTTATCTTTTATAAATTATGGTTTTGATTAATTTAATTTTTGGAAATATGAGCACATGAAGATAGTTTTTATTTTATTTTATTTTTAATTACAATAAGAGAGGGAGGATTTGAATCTTTATTATCTCCATTAAAAATACTAAAAAGTATCGATTGATTGTGTTACAAGTCCTTTGGCAATAACGAACATAAAGATAGTTACGTGAAAGAAATAACTATATAAAAAAGAAATTTATAATATATACATTTTAATATTTTTGAATGTGGCTAAACTTTGGGCAATTAAAATCTATTATTTCTTTAATTTGATTCACCAATTTTCCAAAAGATATAGCATTTTTTTAGAAAAAAAGGCATTCATTGGGAAAAAAAAAAAGTAAAAGATTTTTTTATTAAATGTTTGACTTTTGTCTTAAAATTGTTAACTTTAAAATATTTTTAAAAAGTCATTAGTCTAATTTAATAGATAAAAGAAAAATACTAACCTAACAAATACTATATAATTGATGAAACCAAGGTAACTTTGTTGACACACGTGGGATCTCCATTCAACACGTAAAACATTATTTATCCGCATGATGATTATAATAATTTTTTTTTCTTATAAGGATTTATTAATATGTTCTATTTTAGGAAATTTTTATAAAGAAACGAAAAAATAATTCACTATTTTGATAATTATTTTAATTTTTTATAAAAATTTTCTCAAAATTAATGGTTATTGTGTGCCCCTATGGCCACACATGAATCGAACTTTTTATTTATTTATTATAATCTAAAAAAAATCAAATCAAATGTACAATTTTTTTAAGTAGGATTTTCTCAATCTCAATAGTTGTCTCTTTCACCGGTTTTGGTGAGAGTCCATTATTTAGGGTCGGAGCCGACCACATTATTATAATTTATATGCGCGGTACAAAGTACAAACAAAAGGAAATAAACAAATAAGGTCATCCACATATTCTCGTTTCTCCAACGACCAACCGTTCCATATATACAATTCTCTCCGATCTCTTTCTCTCTCTAAAACTCAAACCCCGTTTTTTTCTCACAACTCCGAAGTCCAAACCCACTCACTGTTTTGCACAGAAAGCTCTCATATCAACACCCCAAAAAAGGCCTAGACTTTCTATTTCTCTATCTATCCATTCTGGGATTCTTTGCTCGATTCGAATCGTCATCGAGATGAGGAAGAGCTCGAACCAGAAGCAGCCAACGGCGTCGTCTCACGTCGAGGAAAATGAGGAGATCGAGTGGGAGATGAGACCTGGCGGCATGTTAGTTCAGAAGCGAGACGACGTCGTCGTTGATGATGGTGCCTCTGCCCCAGCTGCTGAATCCACAGCTGGGCCCACCATCAAGGTCACCGTCTGCCACGGCCCGGCCCACCACGTGCTCCATGTTCCGGCCCATTCTACTTTTGGTAAAAGCTTCTTCTTCTATTCTCTTCCTTTGTATTTATATATATATATATTTTTTTTAATTTTTTGTGCGTTTTATATATTAATTTATGCTAAGAGAATTGGAAGTGTTGGGATTTGACATTATTGTTAGCTCTGATATGTGCTCAAGCTCGTATTTTTTGTGTACTTTTTTTAGTAAATGGGAAAATTTAACGGATTTTTTAGACAATTTTTTATATTTTGTATAAAATTGGTATCCAAAATTTTCTTAAAATCTAATGTTAGTAAATTAATCTTAATTTAATCGAAATGGTTTATTTATTTATTTATTTTTTAGAGAAACGAAATGGTCTTTATATGGTCATTTTGTGTGCATGTTTAGAACGAAGAGTTAAACTTGATTTAATCAAAGTCGAAGCACAATCAAAGAGTCCACATTAGTTTTCAATTGTTGTCTAATTTAATTTTTGCCTAGATGATTATCTCATCATCACTTTTTTTTAAACACGAAAAAATAAGTAAATAAAAAATGTATTCTATTTTGTTGATATGGCACCGATCGCGCTTTTTGACACATCAATTTGTAAGGTTTTTGTAGTACAATTGATAGTAGCATTAGCATTTTTCTTATTTGTATTTATTATGCAATTCTTATGAAGTAAAATTTTCAGTCCCCAGTGGCACTCTTTGTGAAAGGAAAATGTCAAAGGAAATACTAATTGTACAACAAATGACCAACAAACTGAGCTAGCAATGAATGTGATGATGCCTCAAGGCAACATAAATTAATTAATTACTTTTTTGTTTTGTGTTTAAAAAAGTTGACATATTGTTTTGTAAGGCTTATCTTGTAAGTGCTCTTATTATCATGATTTTATTGTATTTTTTCTTGTGAAAACTTTCAGTATCGTACTAGAAATTCTCATAAAGGTAAGAGAGGTGAGAATTGCATACTGAATTCTTCTACGCTCATGTAGTCCCTAAAACTGGTGTACTAACAATTGTACGCAAAAGTTAGATGTGCCCTTCGACCTGTTTCCATGTATATTTTCTGGGAAAGTTTCTGCTGCATAATTTTTTTAATGGTTTTCTTAATTTTTAATTGCTAATCTGTATTATCTTCTAGTTGATTATGGTTTTATATATATCATTATTTTTCTGAGTGCAACTGTTTATTTTTATGCGCTGGTGTATGTCTGTGTAAAACTATAACTTGAAACCTTCTAGGCAACCAGTGTGAACTATAATCTATTCTGATTGAAGTTTATATATGTTTGCGTTAAGTGTTTCGTTAATGACAGGGGATATAAAGAATGCTGTTGTCCAGAAAACTGGTTTAGAGGCTAAAGACCAGAGACTCTTGTTCAGGGGAAAAGAGAAAGAGGATGAGGAGCATCTCCACATTGCAGGTGTGAAGGATAGGTCGAAGATTTTGCTTTTGGAGAACCCTGCAAGCAAAGAGAGAAAGCTTGAGGAGATACGAAAAAATAATGAGATTTCAAAGGCGTGTGAAGCAGTTGCAGGAGTCAGAGCAGAGGTTGATAAGCTTTTGGAAAGGGTGAGTCCATATCTCCTTTGAAACCACTTATTGTTGAAGGCTGCATTACAGCTGAGACTCACTTAGGTTATTTTATTTTGCATAGGTGGCTGCCTTGGAAGGGGCTGTGAGTGGTGGGACAAAAGTTGAGGAGAAAGAATTTGTTGTATTGACAGAGTTGCTTATGAGGCAATTACTGAAATTGGATGGCATTGAGGCTGAAGGAGAAGCAAAAATGCAACGGAAGGCTGAGGTTGGTTTTCTATGTTGTCAGTAGAAATGTTACTATGTTTTTACTTGTGGATTAAAAATTCTTAAGTCATGATGATAATTTTTTATTTTATATTTTATTGTGATTCAGTTAACATATAAAATGTTGCACTTCATGTGATCCTTGTTGCTAATGTGTATTTCATCTCATATCCTATATTATGTTGTGCCATGTATCTGAAGATGTGCTTTGAAACATATAGAAAATGTGTGTATATGTTTCAGAAGACTTCTATTGAATGACTTAGGAAAAAGATATATTGAAAGAATTAATAATAGCCATTTTTGTAAGCAACAATGACCACCAAAAAGAAATCTGCACCAGTTTAAAGTCATTTTGTATTAGTCGTAATTATTTTTTTAGTTCAATACTTTTCATTGCATTTTAGAGCTAGTAATTCTGTTTCTTTAGAACTTGTTGAGAACGGCTACTCCAAGGTGCTAATAATGGATTCTCCAGTCTCCACCTTAGTGGAGTTATGCATTAATAGTGAACCATTGTTGCATTAAATGTTGGAATTAGTTGTAATTGGTGCAACACAAGTCGTGTTTATGTAATTTTTTAGGAGAATTTTGTGTAATGTGTACATGAAGTATATCCTCCATTCTGATAAATTTTTTATTATTTATTTATTTTTAAAAAAGTAATTGGTGCAAGCACGAACAAATTATTACACTTTCTGGCAAATTGGACTGTGAAGATTAATCTTATCTTCATCCCAGGCTAATCCTTTATTTTCTCTTTGGGATGGGGGGCTAAAATCTTTGGATTACTGTATGTATTCTATTTGTTGCAGTAGCATTTTTGCTTCTTTGCATTTTTTTATAATGATGATATGGCAAGAGATCCAATACCTGTCTTCAAGTTCTATGATATGGCTATTGCCCACGATATATGTTAACTCTGTATTTCTGATTGATTACTTGATGGTCACATTATTAGATTCAGTAAGACTCTCTATCTTTCATGGTAGAATTGAGTCTAGGACACATGAATCTGGAAGTCACGTCATTTTTTCTTTAAATGAATGAAGTTTATTGTTGTGAACCAAAGCGACTGTATATTTCTGATAGGTTTGATTCATCTAACACTTTGTTAAAAATTTGATTCTTGCAACTAGTGGACTGGGCATGTAAAACTGGTGTGGCTAGGTTTTAAGCTTTTATGGAACTATGAACTTGCTTGAATAGCCTTGAATTTAAGTATTTGAAGGCTCGAGGAAGACCAAAAATAACATTCATAGAAGCAATAAAAAAGGACATGTCATTTAAGGAAGTATTAGAGAGTATGACTTCAGGTAGAATACAATGGAAGAAAAGAATATATGTGACTGACCCTAATTAATCTATTGAGGATCCATAGCCAATCTCAAAGAATTTTGGATTAAGCCTTTGTTGTTGTAAGGCTGCTGCATCATCTCTTAACTTCCTTGGACAGGTACGTCGTGTCCAAAACTTTGTGGAGAAACTTGACAGCCTGAAGGCCAGAAACTCCAACCCAAATATCAACAATAGCAATGCTGTCTCAGTAACAACCAAATGGGAAACCTTTGACTCTGGAGTTGGAAGCTTGAATGCCCCAACCTCATCATCATCGGCAAAAGTAACTGAGGATTGGGAAAAATTTGATTAGGTTAAAATGTGCTTTACAGCAATAGTCTATAGAACAAGGTGTGGAACGTAAATTTGAAAGAATGAAGAATATATATTTTCTTTTGGTGCTTCATTCAAAGTTCTGCTTTTGCATTGTGTTACAGAACTCATGAATGTAAGGGAACTAAATTTCTTTAAGAACAATTGTAATTTACCCCACCTTTGGTTCATTTGCAATTTCCTTGGCATGGTTAAGTTGCATTTCTACAAGTTTTGATCTCTGCATTCATTTTCCAATCTCTTATATGGTACATGTGATTGCCAATGAATGTTTGTACATTTCCTTCAGTCCTACAATAGAATCAGGGTTATTCAATCAGGACAGTACAACTACCATTTTGAATAGTTTGGTCCCTTCGTCCTTGCCCTTGAAGAGCATAAGCTTCTTCACCATGAACTGCATCATCCCCAATCTTGATATCTTCGTCAGTCATCCGAAGGGGTATTAGAAGTTTAATGACATTAAGTATGATGGACGTAGCTACTACATTCCAACCTATTATAAAGGCTGCCCCCACCAACTGCTTCCAAAATTGTACTCCCCCATCATCACCATAGAAAGAGCTTTTTGAATTGGGGACAGTTAGGAACATGCTACAGAGGTATGGGTGAGCAAAGAGTCCAGTGAGAGCTCCACCCAAGGTTCCTGCAACTGCATGAGTTTGAAAGATCTCAAGGGTGTCATCAACCTTCTGCAGCAATGACAGCTTCTTGCTTAAAACCATCATTGTGTACCATGGAATAGTCCCAGAAGCTATACCCATTACCAGTGCAGCCCAGCCCTGAACAAGACCTGTGAATAGGGGAAAGTTTGAGAATGAGAAAATGAATAAGGTATAGAGTACTGTTAAGGATGCTACAAATTTTATTATATAAAACTTACAAGATGAGGTGCCATCAATCATAAAAAAAAGTAATTCAATCATTGACTTGTAGAAAAAAATTAGGTACAGTCCATACAATGTTATCTTTTCCAAGGACAATTGTATTCAATGCAATTTTGTGTTTGAATTTATTTGGAGAGCCTAACCCACTGCCCTTAAAAAGGAATTATATGAAAGTTTTACCCTTTACATTCATTGTTATGTTAATTTATTGTAAAAATTATAGTGGATTTAACATTTTCCTGATGTATATGTATAAGGTGACAAATTTTCTTATGAAGTGTTCTCACCTGCACCAGGAGTTATACAGACCAGCCCAGTCATCATCCCCTGGATAGCTCCAATCACAGAGGGTTTCTTGAAGTATATTACATCCAAGTATGTCCATACCAAGAGACTAGTGGCTGTACAAATGTGAGTGTTGATAACAGCCATGGAGGAATCTACGTTGGCAGCAAAAGGATCTCCACCATTGAAACCAGTCCATCCCCCCCAAAGAATTCCTGCCCCTGTGAGTGCTAGTAATAGATTGTTAGGTGGGAATTCTTCTCTGTCCTCCTTCGATCTTGGTCCAACCTACAGGGAAGACCAAGCAAGTCAATGTTACTACTTACTGTGATTGGTGGATACAGAGGTCATCCATTTTATTTATAAATGATTTCCATCTCACTTTAAGTGGAAGATACATTTCATCGTAGTGTAAAGAGTTGAAATTGAAAATACTTTTCATTTCATTGGAATTGAGGAGTGTCTAATTCACAGTTAAGATTATATTTTTATGGATTTAATATTATATAGACGGTCAAATCATTTAAAGTTTTAAATGACATGGTAATCTATACTATTTAAAACTTCTAACATTTAATATTAATCATAAATGGGTTAATTTTAGACTGTTACATTTAATATACTGTACAATGTTATTTAAAATTAGACTGTTACATCCACCAAATAAGATATGAAAAGGATCTTGTATTGGATCGATTTCCTTACCCAATAAGCTGCTGTGTATCCTGCTGCCCCAGAGGCTACATGGACAACATAACCACCTGAATAATCCATGACACCCCACTGGAAGAGGAAGCCACCACCCCAAACACTGAATGCGCTAACAGTGTAAGAGAAAGTGAGCCACAGTGGTACAAAGGCCATCCAAGCTCTGAAGCTCATTCGACCCAGAACTGACCCACAAAGCAGTATCACAGTCTCAGCTGCAAAGGGATATTGGAAGAAAACCATAGTAACCATGGGGAACATGGGTGTGGCTGCTGAAGTTATATTTTTGTACCGTGTAGAGGGTAAGATGGTTTGTGAGATCAAAAAGTCTTCAGAAACAGCAAGCCCAGCTTTGCCCCAAAATGGAAGGAGCTTTTCACCGAAGGACATGTTGTAAGCCCATAGTACCCAACAAGGCATTACAGCTGCAAAGGCAAATAGAGCCATGAAAGCTGAGTTTAGAGCCCATTTCTTCTTTACTAGACCTGCATAGATGATCACTAGCCCAGGCATGCCTTGCATGCAAACTAGTGCTCCAGATATCATCTGCCATGCATTGTCACCCTTGTTTAGCCATTCAGGCACAGCAGGAGTGAGGCCTTGAAGGTATGCCGATGGAACAACCGAAGCGTTTGCCATTGTTGGTTGGTGGGTCTTCAAGCTTGTTGCCTTTGACCCCAAAACCTTATTCTTCTTTTCATTTTTGTTGGTAAACACCCAAAACCATCACTAATGCTATAGATTCCCAAAAGCTTAAGCTAGAGGCTACAGATACGGGACACATATAGCTGTATAAATTTATAAAAGAATAATACTACGAAAGTATATGCTTTAGTTCCCTTTGTAATGCAATAAAAAAAGAAAGTTCCCTTTGTCATGGTGTTTTAATATGGTATTGATTCAGTCTGCATGATTTGGTCAATGTTATTTAGACATGGCAAATGAGCAAGTCGGGTCGGGTCAATTAGATTGCAGGTTAAAAACGGATTCAGGTCAAGTTGAGTTTACCCATATTTTTCACATGAATTTTTTTTTTTTTTATAAAGAAAATGTGTATTTGCCATTTAAAAAGTCATGCAACAAACTACTTAATGTAAAATGCATTACTTTGAATTCATCACTTATATTAAAAATAAACTAAGTTAAACTTATTAATACTTATTCAATAATTTTAAAATTATACAAATCCCAACATTGCTAACTGAAACAAAATAATACAAAAATAAGTAAAACAAATACACAAGTTTTATTTCTATACAATATCAACATCCCAAAATATAAAACAAAATTACAAATGACTTATTGGATAACTCATTTGATAAAGAATAAAAACATATAAGAAGTTTACAATCTTGAAAATTAATTTTATAATTTACTATCAATTGTAGTTGACACTCTATTTCAATTTGAGAATATACATTAAAGTTTGATTGTTTAATTATTTATACATGAATTTTTTTTTTTTTTATGAATATCATATCATTGTTAAGCAACACATACTCTAGGAAATATCTAATTTATTTTGAAAAGCAGTTTATTTTGAATATAAATTGTTAAAAAATAGGTCTAAGCATTCATAATTTATGCTATATTGATACTTTGGCTTCACTATTTTCACACTTATGAATGTTTCTCACACATGTCTACGATTTTAAATCTACGTTTTTAACTCTACTATAACCAGATTATCTTGGTACGTACTTTGCTATTTGATATCTAAAAATCTTTACTCATTACAGAATGCTCAACCATTCATCTTTCAATTCATTTACATGCAGTTATGTAAATGTCTCAATTGTTTCCTTAAAGCTCACAACAAACAATTAAACCAATATTGTTTATTTTATTTTTTTTTACCCAAATTTTTTTTATAAAATGGATTGGGTCATGAGTCAACCTATTTTTGCTTCAGGTCAAAAAATTGGGTTCGGATTGGGTATTTTTCAGGTCGGGTTGGGTAGAAAATTCTAACCCATTTTGCCATGTCTAAATTGTTATTCCTTATATTTTTTTCGTGTAAAGGAAAGGGAACCATATCACTAATCCAATTACTTTGTTACTATATATATATATATATATATTCGGCCAACCTAGGTTTACCTAATACTACCTCTTTTAAATCATTTCAAGTCCATTAGTCTTTGTAATATGGTAGAAGACAATTGCTAAATCCTGATTAATACCTATTACTATATTAGTCTCTTAGTGTCAAGATTAAGACCTCTCATCCTTCGTTCTCGGAAAATTATTAACAGAAAATGAGGTGGTAGTGCCAGAAATGTTACATAGCTCTTCAAATCAAGAAAAGTAAAAGATGGGTTAATGGCAGTAAAATTGGACTTGCAAATTAATAGCTTATTTTAAATGATAATTTGGAAACTTTTCTGCAAGTTGTTATGAGGAACTTTGGGTTTAATGAAGCATTTGTGAGATTGATTATGGAATGTGTGACATCTTTGTCATCTGTCGTTCTCATCTATGGGAGGAAGACAAGAGATGTCAAACCTAATAAAGGGCTCCTCTTACCTTTTTATTTTATGTCAGGAAGTCCTCTCTAGCTTTAGAGCACTCCAATTGAAATAGCAACAATAGCAATGCTGTCTTAGTTAACAACCAAATGTAAAACCTTTGACTCTGAAGTTGGAAGCTAGAATTCCTCAACCTCGTCATCATAATCAACAAAAGTAACTCAGGACTAGGAACAATTTGAATTGGTTAAAATGTGCTTTATCAAGGCAATGGTCTATAGAACAAGGTGTGAAACCCAAAATTGCAAGCATGCAGAATATCTTTTGGTGCTTCATTCAAAGTTCACCTTTTGCATTGTGTTATAGAATTCATGAATGTAATAAAGGGAACTAAATTCCTTGAACAACAATTGTAATTTCCCCACATTTAGTTCATATGCGTGTTTAAGTTGCTTATCTACAACATCTAATTGAAAGAGCTCTGATATTCTTTAGAGAGAAATTCTGGAAGAAGAAGAATAGAAAAACTGAATTTCATTATATGAATAGATTACATCATATCCCCAATTATATAGGGTCATTAACCCTAACTGATTTGGAACTAACTACTCTAACAGAATACATACACGTGGACAGTATTATAACTAATCCTATACTTAAACCTGTGATGCTAAACTACATACAAGATTACAATATTATTGCTAAACTACAAGTCGTTTATGCTCTATTTTACATCACCATCATTCTTTACACTAATATGTGCCTTTCATTTTTCAATGTCTTATGCGGTCTATAAAATTGCTAATGAATGTTTTTACATTTCCTTCAGTCCAACAATAGAATCAGGGTTCTTCAAGTTCAATCTGAGCATTACCGTTACCATTTTGAATTAAATTTTCCCTTCGTCCTTGCCCTTGAAGAGCATAGGCTTCTTCTCCATGAGCTGCATCATCCCCAATCTTGATCTCTTCATCGGTCATTTTAAGGGGTATTATAAGTCTAATGAGATTGAGTATGATGGATGTAGCTACTACATTCCAACCTATAATAAAAGCTGCTCCTACCAACTGCTTCCAAAATTGAACTCCCCCCTTACCACCATAGAAGGACCCTTTTGAATTGGGGACAGGTAGGAACAGGCTCGAGAGGTGTGGATGAGCAAAGAGTCCAGTAAGAGCTCCACCTAAGGTTCCTGCAACAGCATGAGTATGAAAGACACCAAGGGTGTCGTCAACCTTTTGCAAAAATGGCAGCTTCTTGCTCAAAACCATCATTGTGTACCATGGAATAGTCCCAGAAGCTATTCCCATTACCAGGGCAGCCCAACCTTGAACAAGACCTGTGAATTGCGGAAAGTTTGAGAATGTGGAGAAAATTGACTTAAAAAATGTAATTTGTTGTGAAAAAAGTTGCATTCATAGTTTTACTAATACGTAAGGGGGAAAATTCTCTAATAAGAATGTTCTCACCTGCACCAGGAGTTATACAGACCAACCCAGTTATCATTCCCTGGATGGCTCCAATCTGTCTACCAAAGAACTTCTTATTGTGTAGGGTTAATGTCCATACCAACAGACTGGTGGCTGCACAAATGTGAGTGTTGAGAACTGCCATAGAAGAATCCACATTGGCAGAAAAAGGATCTCCACCATTGAAACCAGTCCATCCCATCCAAAGAATTCCAGCACCAGCAAGTGCTAGTAATAGATTGTTAGGTGGGAATTCTTCTCGGTCCTCTCTCGATCTTGGTCCAACCTACAATGAAGACCGAGCAAAAGTCAAAGCTACTACTTATTTTCGTTGAATACTGAAATCATTAATATTATTTATATATGATCTTTAATATTTTATTTTATTTAAAATTTTGAATAATTTGATTCATTGAATGCTATACTATTAAATTTGTAATATCTAATAACAATCTAAAATTCTTCTTATATATATATATATATATATATATCAATTGTGAAATGAATTAAATTCAAATAAAGAGTTATTTGGATTAAGATCCAGTGCAATATTATGTCATATGCAATTACTTTTAATGGTTGATATTGAGAGTTAAACAAAATAACTTTTAATATCGCCCTTAAATAAAAATTAAAAAGTTAAAAGTAAAATATTTTATAAGAGAAATGAGATTAATTACACCCCACACAATATCCTAGTTATTAGACTAGGATCATAATCCATATCCACTCATTTAATATTTCATACAATTCCAAAATAAATATCTTTAAAATAGATCGTGGTTTATACTAAATATTTATTGAAAAAGTTAATGGATGCCTTAATGATATTTGTTTAATAAATATTTTTAGAATAAAATTTTTTATGTAAAAAAACTAGAATTAATTATTTTGACAACTTTTTACGTTTTTAATAAATTGATGTCAAAACTTTCCTAAGATAATTCATTAACAACTGCACACTCATTAACATAACCCAATATTTATAAATCTAAAGATGCAATATGTATCTAATGTCACATCATTTAAAATTTTAAATAATTTATTGCTGAAAAAAAATGAAATAACATGGCACTCTGTACTTTGTTAAATCCATTAAATATTAAAAATGGAATCTCTCAATTTCCAGTGAAATAGAAAGATATCCTTACCCAATAAGCTGCTGTAAATCCTGCTGCACCAGAAGCTAAATGGACAACATAACCACCTGAATAATCCATGACACCCCATTGGAAGAGGAAGCCACCACCCCATACACTGAATGCACCAACAGTGTAAGAGAAAAAAATAGAAAGATATCCTTACCCAATAAGCTGCTGTAAATCCTGCTGCACCAGAAGCTAAATGGACAACATAACCACCTGAATAATCCATGACACCCCATTGGAAGAGGAAGCCACCACCCCATACACTGAATGCACCAACAGTGTAAGAGAAAGTGATCCATAGTGGTACAAAGGCCATCCAAGCTCTGATACTCATCCGACCCAGAACTGAACCAGCAAGCAAAATCACAGTCACAGCAGCAAAGGCAAACTGGAAGAACACCATAGTAGCTGTAGGGTAAAAGGGTGAAGCTGGAGGAGTACTATTTTTGTACTCTGTGGAGTTTAAAACTGTTTGTAGTATCAAATAGTCTTGAGAAACAGCAAGGCCAGCTTTACCCCAAAATGGAAGAAGCTTTTTACCAAATGACATCTTGTAAGCCCACAACACCCAACAAGGCATTACAGCTGCAAAGGCAAATAGAGCCATGAAAGCTGAGTTTAGAGCCCATTTCTTCTTCACTAGTCCTGCATAGAGAATCACTAGCCCTGGCATGCCTTGCATTCCAACTAGTGCTGCAGATACCATCTGCCATGCATTGTCTCCTTTGTTTAGCCATTCAGGCACGGCTGGAGCTAGAACGTATGCCGATGAGTTTGCCATCTTTGGTGGGTCTTCAAGGTTGTAGCTCTGACCCCAAAGACCTTCACAGAGGGTGTAGATTTAGGACACCACTAGTTATATAGAGAATACAATTGTATGGGTTTTTTTTTATTTTTTTTTATTTTTAATTAATTAATTTTTTTTATGTGGTTGGATACTTGGATACTTGGATTCAAAAGAAGCTCCCGTTGCCATGGTGTTTTTATTTGAAATATCAAATGTGTAGGATCCACTTCTGTTGTCATCTAAGCATGATTACGACTATTTTGTCAAAATGATTGAATGAAATAAGGTGCGCGGATACGCATATATATAAATTGTATTTAGCATAGACTGGAAGCTGGATTTCTCATATCATATCATCTTTTTCAGGTAGATTAGATTTTGATGTCCACTTAAATTATTTATGATATAGAATTACAATACTTCAATACCAATTTTTTTTTTTTTCAAAATAAATGTTTAAGATTTTAAAAGTTCCATAATAAAGCTAAGGGTATGTTTTTCTATTATTTATTATTTTTTTTATGTGCGATACTGATCAATACTGATCAATGTTCAAGGTTTATTGATTATTCTGTTGGGCTTTGTGGAGCCTAGTTTATTTTTGGCCCGTTTTGTAGCCTATTCTAACCCTGTAAGCAGGACATAAAAGCCGCTTTTATAATTAGGGTTTGTGACTACTGTTGTTGTGTTTTTAGAGAGAGAGAAAAACACTGTAGTCGCGCTTTGTATTTTTCCCATATAATAGTAAAATCCCTGCAACTCTGTGGACGTAGGCAAATTGTCGAACCACATAAATACTGTTTTGTGTGTGTGATTATTTTTCTTTGACATGTGTTTTCTCTATTTTTTTTTTGTTTCTCACAGGTTGGAATTTAGGTTGAATTCCCAACAACTGGTATCAGAGCCTAGGGTTAGGTTTGAGCGAGAGAGCAATGGCAAAGGAAGCAGGAAAGACGTCTGGAATAGAAAAGTTCGATGGCACAGACTTTGGATTTTGGAGGATGCAAATCGAGGATTACCTTTATGGGAGGAAGCTACATCTGCCGCTTCTAGGGGAAAAACCTGAGGCTATGAAGGCTGAGGAATGGGCTCTTCTTGACAGACAGGTACTGGGAGTTATCAGGTTAACTCTGTCTAGGTCTGTTGCACACAATGTTGTAAAGGAGAAGACCACAGCAGATCTGATGAAGGCTTTGTCTGGTATGTATGAAAAGCCGTCAGCAAATAACAAGGTGCATCTAATGAAGAAACTGTTTAATCTAAAGATGACAGAGAACGCATCAGTAGCACAACATCTGAATGAATTTAACACTATCACAAATCAATTGTCGTCTATAGAAATTGATTTTGATGATGAGATTCGTGTTCTGATCGTTTTGGCTTCTTTGCCAAACAATTAGGAGGCAATAAGGATGGCAGTAAGTAATTCTACAGGAAAGGAAAAACTCAAGTACAATGATATTTGAGATTTAATTCTGGCTGAGGAGATTCGCAGAAAAGATGCAAGTGAAACCTTAGGATCTGGTTCTGCCCTAAACCTTGAGACAAGAGGCTGAGGTAATAACAGAAATTCAAATCGGGGTAGATCAAAATCCAGAAATTCTAATCGGAACAGAAGTAAATCTAGATTAGGCCAACAAGTACAATGCTGAAATTGTGGAAAAACATGTCACTTTAGAAACCAATGCAAAAATCCTAAAAAGAAGAATGAAGATGATTCTGCTAATGCTGTAACAAAAGATGTACAGGATGCATTACTTCTTGCAGTAGACAGTCCACTTGATGATTGGGTTTTGGACTCAGGAGCTTCGTTTCATACCACTCCACACCGAGAAATCATACAGAATTATGTTGTAGGTGATTTTGGTAAGGTGTATTTGGCTGATGGTTTAGCCTTGGATGTTGTAGGTATGGGAGATGTTCGGATATTGTTGCCCAATGGGTCTGTTTGGTTACTGGAGAATGTTCGACATATTCCTGACCTGAGGAGGAATCTAATTTCTGTTGGACAACTTAATGATGAAGGGCATGCAATATTATTTGTTGGTGGTACCTGGAAGGTTACAAAGGGAGTTAGGGTATTGGCTCGTGGAAAGAAGACTGGTACTCTATATATGACCTCAAGTCCAAGAGACACAATTGCAATTCTTGATGCAAGTACTGATACAAGCCTATGGCATCGCAGACTTGGTCACATGAGTGAGAAAGGGATGAAGATGTTGCTATCAAAAGGAAAACTACCAGAATTGAAGTCTATTGATTTTGACATGTGTGAAAGCTACATCTTAAGAAAGCAGAAAAATGTGAGCTTCTTGAAAATTGGCAGGACACCGAAGGCTGAAAAATTGGAGTTAGTGCACACTGATTTGTGGGGGCCTTCTCCGGTTGTATCCGTTGAAGGTTCAAGGTATTACATCACTTTCATTGATGACTCAAGCAGAAAGGTATGAGTTTATTTTCTGAAAAATAAATCTGATGTATTTGAAACTTTTAAGAAGTGGAAGGCCATGGTTGAGACAGAAACAAGTTTAAAATTAAAATGTTTGAGGTCTGATAATGGAGGAGAGTACATAGATGGAGGGTTCAGTGAGTATTGTGCTGCACAGAGAATTAGGATGGAAAAGACCATTCCTGGGACACCACAGCAGAATGGTGTGGCTAAGCGCATGAACTGAACTCTTAATGAGCGTGCTAGGAGTATGAGGTTGCATGTTGGACTACCAAAAACTTTCTGGGCTGATGCTGTTAGCACTGCAGCTTACCTGATAAACCGAGGGCCATCAGTTCCCATGGATTTCAAACTTCTTGAGGAGGTTTGGAGCGGTAAAAAGGTAAAGTTTTCCCATTTAAAAGTTTTTGGTTGTGTTTCTTATGTTCATATTGATTCTGATGCTCGTAGTAAACTTGATGCTAAGTCTAAAATATATTTTTTCATTGGCTATGGCGATGAGAAATTTGGCTATAGGTTTTGGGATGAACAAAACAGGAAAATCATCAGAAGTAGAAATGTGATATTTAATGAACAGGTTATGTACAAGGACAGGTCAACTGTAGTCTCAGATATTACAGAGATAGATCAAAAGAAATCTGAGTTTGTCAACTTAGATGGATTGACTGAAAGTACTGTTCAGAAAAGGGGTGAAGAAAATAAGGAGAATGTAGATTCACAGGTAGATCAGAGTATACTTGTAGCTGAAGTCCGTAGATCTTCTAGGAACATTAGACCTCCACAGCGTTACTCACCTGCTTTAAATTATCTCTTGTTGACTGATGGTGGTGAGTCAGAGTGTTATAATGAAGCCTTGCAAGATGAAAATTCAAGCAAGTGGGAGTTAGCCATGAAGGATGAGATGGATTCCTTGTTGGGGAATCAGACATGGGAACTGATTGAATTGCCAGTAGGAAAGAAGGCTTTGCACAACAAGTGGGTATACAGAATAAAGAATGAGCATGATGGTAGCAAACGTTATAAGGCCAGATTAGTTGTTAAAGGGTTTCAGCAGAAGGAAGGCATTGACTACACAAAAATGTTTTCTCCAGTTGTGAAGATGTTAACAATTAGACTGGTGCTGGGAATGGTGGCTGTAGAAAACTTACATCTTCAGCAGTTAGATGTGAAGACGGCATTCCTTCATGGTGATTTGGAGGAAGACCTTTACATGATTCAGTCAGAAGGGTTTATTATTCAGGGACAAGAGAATCTAGTCTGCAAACTGAGAAAGAGCTTGTATGACCTAAAACAAGCTCCTAGACAGTGGTACAAGAAATTTGACAATTTTATGCATAAAATTGGGTTCAAGAGATGTGAAGCTGATCATTGTTGCTATGTTAAATTCTTTGACAATTCTTATATCATTTTACTGTTGTATGTGGATGATATGCTCATTGCAGGGTCTAGCATTGAGGAGATTAATAATCTGAAGAAGCAATTGTCAAAACAGTTTGCAATGAAGGATTTGGGAGCTGCAAAGCAAATCCTTGGTATGAGAATCATTAGAGACAAGGCTAATGGTACATTGAAGCTTTCACAGTCAGAGTATGTGAAGAAAGTTCTCAGCAGGTTCAACATGAATGAATCTAAACCAGTGAGCACACCCTTGGGTAGTCATTTCAAACTGACAAAGAACAGTCACCGAAGACAGAAGAAGAAAGGGACCATATGAGCAAGGTGCCCTATGCCTCAGCTATTGGCAGCTTGATGTATGCTATGGTGTGTACAAGGCCAGACATTGCACATGCAGTGGGAGTTGTAAGCAGATTCATGAGTAGGCCTGGAAAGCAGCATTGGGAGGCAGTCAAGTGGATTATGAGATATCTGAAGGGTTCATCAGATACATGTCTTTGCTTCACAGGTGCAAATTTGAAGCTGCAAGGTTATGTAAATGCTAATTTTACTGGTGATGTTGATAGTAGAAAGAGTACTATTGGGTTTGTATTTACTCTGGGTGACACAGCTATATCATGGGTTTCAAATCTACAAAAGATTGTTACTTTGTCTACTACAGAAGCTGAGTATGTTGCAGCAACTGAAGCTGGAAAGAAAATGATTTGGCTACATGGTTTCTTAGATGAATTGGGTAAGAAGCAGGAGATGGGCATTCTACACAGTGACAGTCAGAGTGCAATTTTTCTTGCTAAAAATTCGGCTTTTCATTCAAAGTCGAAACATATACAGACAAAATACTACTTTATCCGGTACCTTGTTGAAGATAAGTTGGTAACACTTGAGAAGATATATGGATCTAAGAACTCAGCAGACATGTTGACTAAGGGTGTCACTATTAAGAAGTTGAAGATGTATGCAGCTTCAATTGGTCTTCTAGCTTGAGGACAGGAGGATGAGTTGCAGGGATGAGGGATTGCTTTTGGAGGATAGCGGCTGATGTTGATGATTGAACTAGTCTCCAAGTGGGAGATTTGCTGGGTTTTGTGGAGCCTAGTTTATTTTTGGCCCGTTTTGTAGCCCGTTCTAACCCTGTAAGCAGGATATAAAAGCCGCTTTTATAATTAGGGTTTGTCACTACTACTGTTATTTTATTTTTTAGAGAAAGAAAAAAAACACTGTAGCCGCACTTTGTATTTTTCCCTGATAATAGTGAAATTCCTACAACTCCGTAGACGTAGGCAAATTGTCGAACCACGTAAATACTGTCTTGTGCGTGTGATTATTATTATTATTTTTTTTTACGTATGTTTTCTCTATTTTTTTTGTTTCTCACAGGTTGGAATTTAGGTTGAATTCCCAACAAGTAGGAGGTTGTGAAAGGTTGACAACTAAACTAAAATTTAGCCACTTTATTATGAATGGATCCAATACAAATTGAAAAAAATGAGAGAGTCATTTGAGAAGGATTTTTCTTTTTTATTTTTGATAAATTGCAATGTTCATAGAGATAAAACAAGGTACAACTAAGACAATCTACCAACAAGTGGAGGCGAGAGCTCCTGGTAGATTGTCTTTATTGAAGCAAAACGATTTTTGGTGTTAAGGGAAAACTTGGAGCTGCATGAGCAGCCATATTGCAATCCCTTTTAACCCATCTAAACAAACAACCTAAGAAACTAGACTTAAGGCTTAAAATATTGCTAATTATGTTAACAATGGACTAGTCAGGGATAACATTCTCTAAGGAAAGAGGATCAAAACAGTTTTTGGCATCTCCCTCAATGATGATGTGGTTCCAATCTTCTTCATGTGCGAGTTGGGCAGCCCAGAGAATGGCAGAAGCTTCAGCTACAATTGGAGAGCTGAAGGTATGGATTTTGGACCAGATTTTGATGATGTCCCCCATAATTTCTCTAGCCACTACAGCTAAAGCAAACGATGAATTAGAGAGAGTTGTATCAACATTTAGCTTGATCCAACGATGGGGTGGAGCTTCCCATTTGGCTGGGGGAGGAGCTGAGTTGGGAAAGGCATCTTCCTTTGTGAACAAGGCTGAATATTCATTCAACTTATGTCTTACCCGCTTAAAGGATTCTTTTGTGTTGATTTCTACACAATGGTTCAACACTTGGTTCCTTAGGTACCAAATCTCATTAATTACAAAGGCCATATTAGCGGAATAAGAGCATTCACATCAGCTCTTTTATAAATGTGTAAAATACACATTTTGACCACTTTTGCACATTATGAACCAAAAAACACTCTACATCAGTCTATTTAAAAATGTGTAAACCCGTGTAAAATTATCCACGAGCTACAGTACCGTGTAAATTTACACGGGCACTGTAGCTCACCTATTTAGTTTTTTAGTAATTTTTTCTCTCACCTCCCTCTTTCTCTGTCTCAGCGCTGCGTTCTCTCTCTCTCACAAACTCTTTCTCTCACAAAAAACCCACAGTTCTCTCTCCCTCTCTCACATCTCTCTCTCTCGTTCAAAGCATGCACAGCGTGGCGAGATCAGCGTGGGTTGTGCGTGGCGGCGACGTGGCGGCAACGTAGAGTTCAATTTTTTTTACAAATCAAGCCTTAAAAACTTGATTTTTATCTTGGAACTCGAGTTTTAGACACTCGAGATGCTAGTTTTCAATTTTCTTTTACAATGTGACAACTAACTAAATATTTTAATATTTATTGCTATTTAGAAAAAAAATTCTAAACATGAATATGTATCGGTATTCTAACATGTGCGCTAGTGTACTGGACACGATCCCAAATTTAATGAAAGATATTATGCTGGTGAATGCACAGAATCTCTCAAGCACGTGAGGGAAGATTCCACCAGATTCTTGTCCAAAAAGTCTTTGAATTCATAGAAATTTTGTTTATGCTAAAGGTCAAGATCTGAACTCGAAGTCACGCATACAAGGACAGCGCCCATAAATATCGGTGGGATCTACAGTACCAAGAATTTTCGCACCATATTCATTATTCAAAGTTTTCCAAGCTGCTGGGGTGTGAAGTGTGAACATAGAAATTTGCGCATAAAACAAATGTGGGCTTATCGATTTTGGCGACTAGTAAACGCTGTTCATAGTCCCTACCTTTAGATGTACTCCTGATGTAATGCTTTTGTATTCTTTTCTTTCTTTTTTACTTTTGTTTGAATTGTCACAAGATGCCAGCTAAGAATTGAGCTGTTCGAGTATTAGCATTTCAACAAATATGTGATGTGAAATTGATGAGTTAATGCCGAAAATTATTTTTTTAATTATTTAGAAAAATAAAAAGGAATTATCACCTAAATATGTTTATAAAAAATATATGTTTAGATATGGTCTATAGTGTAGTTTTTTAAAACCTACTTGTCTTTTATATAATTATATTATATGCACAAGAGACCAGTGGAATCTGAATTTTGAATGTAGTAGGGCTGTAGTGGTGATAAAATATGGCCCACGTCATATAATTTTTTATATTTGTTGAAATTAAGAATTGCATAAAACAGATTAAACTTATGTGGATCTCTTTTTGGGATCTAAAATTCATCATTATATATATATATATATATAAGGGATATTCATCATTTTATAGTGTTGTTGTACACTTGGACTAAGTCTTTATTCTGGCCAGCACTTGAGTTTGGTATAGAAGTCGGAATTGGTCAAGCTATTTTGGAATGTGACTCCGAGCCATAGAGGTGGCAAATAGGCGGGTCGGGTCATAAATGAGTTAGGTGTGTAATTATTCACTTATCCATTTATGACCCATTTATATATATAAATTAATTATCTATTACCAACTTAATCCATTTAATTAGTAACACACCCATTTAACCAAATATGACCCAAATATCTCTAAAACTATTTGAATACTCTCTTGACCTCCAAAATTACCAAAAATACCCTTAAGTACCTAAAATGACGCAAATACCTCATACATTTCCAAAACTACCAATATACCCTTGGACATCCAAAATTATCCCCAAAATCTCTAAAATGAGGAAAATATCGCTAAAATCTCTAAAATGAGCAAAATACCCATAAAACCTCTAAAATAACCAAAATACTCCCGATATTTTTAAAATTACCAAATATGCTCAAAAACCACTAAAATGAACAAAATATCCTCACAATCTCCAAAATGAGCAAAATACCCATGAAACCTCTAAAATGACCAAAATACCCCAGATATCTCTAAAATTATCAAATATGCTTAAAAACTACTAAAATAACCAAAATACCTCCAAAATTCCTAAAATAACCAAAATACCCCTAAAACCCAAAAAATGACCAAAATACCTCCAAAACCCAAAAATTGACCAAAATACCCCCAAAACCTATAAAAGTTACCAAAATATCCCCAAAACCTAAAAATTACCAAAATACCTCTGAAACCTAAAAAATGACCAAAATACCTCTAAAACCCAAAAAATGACCAAAATACCCCAAAAACCCAAAAAATTACCAAAATACTCCCGAAACTTAAAAAATGATCAAAATACTCTCGAGAACCAAAAAATGACCAAAATACTCTCGAAACCTAAAAATGACCAAAATAACCCCAAATGATGATGGTGGCGATGGTGGCTGTGGGTCAGTGAGAGAGAGAGGAGTGAATAATAAAAAATTGTAAAATAATGAATATTTTATTGAATAAATGTGCAGAATAGATATACTGATGTAGATGAATTGTAAGAGTAGATGTGTAAAATAGAAAAAGTAGGTTTATTCGTGTAAAATAGACATAAAATTTACAAGAGCTGATGCGAATGCTCTAAGCCACTGATCTTCTATTGGGCAATAGGCCTTTTCTTTTTTTTGGGGGGGTGCGGGGATGATTTTAATGATGTCCTCACAGTCCATGATTTAATGCTCTCCGATTTGAAGCCCCAGCAACTTAAGTACAATATTGCTCATGCTACTGGGCATTTGAAGAATATATGTTGGCTTGTTTTGTTTTTTTTATTTGCACAAAATGTAGATGGGATCAAATGAAACACTTCTTCTGCTTAGGTGAATTGGAGCCGATTCTCCAAAGTAGCATCTTCACCCTCTCTAGAGCTCTGAGGTTCCACAGCTTGGACCAATGAATTTATGTGTCGTTGGGAGTTTGTTCAGTGGAGACACGACAAGCAGTTATTACTAAAAACTTTCCTTTAGATAAATGAATAGATAAAATTGCAGATTATGGTTCAAAGATTTCGTGGACAAAGTTAGACTTCAACTCGTGTGAATTTTGATCGATCAGCTGGGAAACCATTAGAGGGGATCTGATAGGGTGCTTTGATTTAGGCCTTGGGATTAAGCCTTGCAGCCATGGTACCCACAAATCTTGCCATATGTTGACTGACACTCCATCTCCTATAAGATAACAAGCACCCTTGACGATAATTTCTTTAGCATTTTCAATAGCCCTCCAAATTGGTGAAGCTCTTTTTGGGGGGTTCTTGTAGAGCCAGTTATGCCGAACCTTGTATTTCAATCTTTGAATTTCCATACATAAACTATCACGCTTGAATGCAATCATCCAGGCCAATTTTGCAAGCAAAGCTTTGTTAGTGCTCTTGGTTGTTTTGAATCCAAGCACACCCTTCCTTCTTGATATGCATAGTTCTTCCCGAGCTTGGAGATGGTTTGGTCATGTTTGAAGAATAATGATTAATACACTATTTGGAAAAATTAGTTGATGCAAATAGAGGGAATTAAAAAAGGTAGAGAAAGTCCAAAAATAATATTAATAGAAATAACAAAAATAAAAACGTTCATCAATCACACAGGTAACATAATATATGAGTTTTTTGTTTGATAGATATTATAGGATTTCAATCTAGAAAAAATAGAATGAAGGAACATGACACATAAGTGTTTGTATAATAGAAAAGTGACAACATTTTAGCTAATCAAGCCCCAAATTTACTCACATCATATCATGTAAAGTTATGCAAAAATACATAGTTGCTACATTAAGTATGTAAATTTATACTCACATTATTCATTTTGCATTTAGTTTTTTATTCTTCTTTACATATTTCAATCATGTAAAAAGAAAGTAGATAAAGATAAATTGTGTATGAAAAAAAAAAATTAAAAAAATCAATAAAAATTGTTATTTTAATTAAAAGCAGTATAAAATAAATAATACAATGTGGGTTGTTTTTTTTATTATTTATTTTTATAATAAAAAAAATTAGTTTGTAAAATAGAAAAGTACTTTCTTATTAAAAAAAATTTATATACAAGTTAAATTTTTTTTAATTTTTTTTTTATGCTGCTATGAATTCTGCCTTTAACTAATACATTGAGAATCTCAATAAAATAAGAAGACACAGAGCCCGTTTGGATAGGCTATTTACAAAACCTTAACGGCCCGTTTTAGACAAAACGTGATTTGCTAAATCATTTAGCTCCACAAAATCAGCACGTTTGCGTTTTCAAAATCTAGATTTTTCACGTTTACAAAACACTATAAAGATTTGCATTTTCAGAGACGCAGATGGGCTAACCGCTATTTTTTTTCTTCAGAAAATAAAAATAGCGCAAATATGATAGGAAATACCAACTTTATCCCTTCCCCCATGTATACCGTACCAGAACCTTGGCTGGTACAAGAACGCCAGTATTTCGTTCCGGTTTAAATACCAGTCTTACCAGAGTCATTCCTGCAATACCGGAGCGAATACCGAATTTTGGATACCGGATTTCTAAGAAATTGAAGGTCTTTGAAGAAGAATAAAAATTGAAGAAGCAGTTGAGGCTTTTGTGAATCTTTGAAAAAAAAAATTTCACCTGTCGTTGCAGATCAATCAAGCTGCTGCTTCTTCTCATTTCCCTGATGCTACCTCATGAACTTCTTCTCCTTCTTTTACTTCTAGCAAGTTCCTTCTCCCCCACTTTTTCTTTTTCTTTGTTTTATCCGGCTGTGAATCTCAATGCAAAATTTTGAAACTTGTGGTCAGTGATGGGAAGTGAGGAAGCCAAACAAGTCTTCAAGTTCACTTTTTACCCATCCAAATGGTCATGTCACTCACGTGGCTTATAGATGGTGTATTTTTTATTCCCTTTAACTGTGTTATAGTACTATTCTTTAACTCCCAAAAAAAAAAAAGTACAATAGTATATATATATATATATATACTGGTTATCAAAAATACATATACTATAATAAACTATATATTTTGTACATTAGTTAAATAGTGTTAGATATTTGTCAACAACGATCGTTATTGGCTCATTGCTGCTAAGAGATTTTGGGAAAAAAACTTTACCATTGTTGGTAGAAGTATAGATTCTTTGATTAGGTTGA
This sequence comes from Quercus suber, assembly GCF_002906115.3. NCBI lineage: Eukaryota > Viridiplantae > Streptophyta > Magnoliopsida > Fagales > Fagaceae > Quercus > Quercus suber. The sequence continues at coordinate 2,283,759 of NW_027069478.1, forward strand.
TAAAAAAAATGACAACCTTAAATACTCACTTTTTTGAAACTATATGGAAGACTTAATAACAACCCGAAGGAGCAGCATAATTAGTTAGGGACTTTTGCCGCATGAAGTGGAGGTCACTATTGTTCATCTTCCTTGGGGCCAAAACTTATTTATTTAAAAAAAAAATTGATGACTTAATGACAACATTATCTACCTCCACTTTTAAGTCTTAACTCTTTGTTAATGACTTTGATGAGCTCTACTTATTTCATGATCTTAAATTTACTTTAATACTTGTTTGATTCCCTTGAGTTATACCAACGAGCATCTCAATGTCTTGACAAAGACCAACCGGCAAACCAAAAATGGAAGGAGGTTTGGGGTTCAAAGATTTGTGTAAGTTCAATGAAGCAATGCTTGCAAAGCATGTGTGGAGACTCATTCATGACACGGGATCTTTATTCTACAGGGTGTTTAAGACAAAATACTTCCCAAACTACTCAATCATTGAAGCAAAATCATCCACAGGATCATATGCTTGGAAGAGCATTCTAAGGTCTAGGCACTTGATTGAACGAGGAGCAAGATGGCGGGTGGGTGATGGGCAAACCATTAAGATCTTTCACGATGCCTGGCTACCAACTGAAGAAGGTCGAATCGCAACACCTCAATCTGATCTAGGTGCGGAAGCAACAGTAGCCCTGTTAATAAATCGGACTTCGGGTTGGTGGAATGCCCACTTAATTGATCGCCGTTTTTATCTGCGAGATGCTAGGCTTATAAAGTCTTTGCCTTTGTGCTCGACCCCACAACCTGATATTCTAACTTGGCCCAAGGAAAAATCTGGAAACTACTCTGTAAAATCCGGGTATAAGCTTCTGTGTGAATGGCAAAATGAAGAGCTGAATTGGAGCCAAGTTTCTAATGTTGAGAAGAGCTTCTGGACCAGCATTTGGAAGATTAAAGTTCCGGGAAAAATCAAGCACTTCATATGGAAAGCGTGCTCAAACTCCTTACCAACAAAAGAAAACTTGATGAAGTGAAAAATTCTTCAAGAGGCGGTTTGTCAACGTTGCTCAGATGGTGGGGAGGATGTTCTACATTCATTGTGGAGCTGTGACAAGTTGCAAGCGGTCGGGGAAAAGGATTTTGGATGGGCGGTCAGGTCTGGAATTTCACTAAATTCTTTTTTCGAGCTACTGAAGTTGATCCAAAGCAAGCCCTATTCAGTGGCTTTGTTTGTAGCAACGGCTTGGTCGGTATGGTACCACAGGAACAAGACTCATTTGAATGAAACCACTCTACCATTTGAGAAGATCACGGACTTTGCAAGAGACTATATCCGTGACTTCAAAATGCTAATAAGCATCCCTCCTTGCTCACGTCCTACAGTTTAGAGGAGATGGAGTCCTCCTACATCAGATTATTGGAAGGTAAATTTTGATGGCGAAATGTTTGGAGAGTCTGATGAGGCTGGTATAGGCGTGGTCATCCGAAACTCCAATGGCGAAGGGAGGGCTGCCCTGTCTAAAAAGGTTAAGAAGCCACCTACTGTGGAAATCCTGGAGCTACTTGCTGCTAAGCGAGCAGTGCTGTTCTCCCTTGAAACTGGCACTACAAAGTCAGTGATTTAAGGGGTTGCTGAGACAGTGATCAGGGCACTTTAGCACGGTGGTTGGGAGAGAGCTCAGGGGGGTCACCTAATAAAAGATATTTCTGCTGTAAAAAACTCTTTTCAGAGTATTTCTTTCTCTCATGTTGTTCGGCAAGGCAATGCAGTCGCTCATGCCTTAGCCCAGAGAGAAAGACATTCATTTCCTTTTTCTGTCTGGATGGAGCATGTTCCACGAGACATTGCATCTTTTCTTTCTTCTGATTTTCATATACCTTGACTAATAAAAGCAGCAGCACGTTTCTTTCTCAAAAAAAAAAAAAATTAGCTCTGCTTTTTTTATAATAAAAGCAACAGCACGTTTCTTTCTCAAAAAAAAAAAAAAAAAAAAAAAATTAGCTCTGCTTTTTTTCTTAGTAATTGTTTTAATATAATTATTTTCCTAATTATTTTAATATCTTCCTCTTGATGGTTTTTTTTTTCAATTTTAAATTATATAAATTTCTGTCCATGATTCCAACATCAACAACATCATTATTGTTATTATTATTAATATAATTGTCAGGCTTAATTACGTATTTTCAATAATAATTAAAAAAACACTGATTAAAGGAAAAATGATAAAATAACCTTAACAAAATAGTTAAGTCCTTTTTTAGAATTTACACTCCAAACAGCCATTTTTAAAACAGCTTATTCAAACGCTTAATGTAACTTTAAAAATAAAAAACGCATACTTTTACATTTTTACCAAACATTTATCTGTGATTTTTAAAATGATGTTTTCAAAACACTCGTTTTTAAAACGCACCTTTATGACCAGCCTATCCAAACAGTCCCACATACGGCCTCACCCACAGCTTCTCTCTCATCCTCCTCCTCCACGGCACACGGCTCCACCTTTGTTTTGGGTATTCATTCCTAAACTTTGTTGCTAATTGCTTGACAAGACATATTGATCGTTCTGCTAGAGTGATGCGTGTGATTACATGGAATTGGTCATTTAGAGCATGAAACTCATGCCACGGTACTGGATAAGTTGCTAGCCTGGGAGAAGCTATATGATGAAGTGAAGGTATATTGCAGTATTTCTTTTTGCTTTGTTTTTTTCACACTTTGTCCTAAAAAAAAAAAGCCGTACCCAGTGCCGTTCCATTTTACATGAACTGATTATTAATTTTTTGCTTAATTATATATTTTGATTTTACAGAGACCTTTAACCCCTTAAGATGGCTGAAGTTCTTAAAATGACCAGTGATATAATACAATCCTTGGCACATTCATTTTGGAAGAATGGCTCCAGCTGTTATATTGTATTGCTATTGTTGTTTTTGTGTGTGTGCAACTTGCTAAATTTATGGGCCTTCACATGTATGCTTGAGCATTTCTTGAGTATAAGTAATGAAGATTTTCTTTGAGTTGATAAGATTTGGTGCACGTAGATAATCTTCTAGCTATTACTTCTAAAAAATAAAAAATAAAAACTTCTAGTTATCTCAGCTTGCTTGTCAATTTGTCATGAAGTTGGTGATGTGCTTTAGGGGTATGATGCACAATTTGAGACAAACAGATAAGAGAGGTTGGGAATCCAAGGTAGGATTTAAAGTCATAGTGCCCTTTGCAAGCGCCAAAGGGATCTAGTTCAAATGGTATTTCTCCTTCCATAACACTCCTTATTTTGTGGGTTTAAGTTAGGGATGGCAAAATTTGACACGACCCGCGAACCCGACACGACTAACCTGTTTATAAACAGGTCATGGGTTGAGGCTAAATGGGTTAGGGTCATATTCGGGTCGACACGGCTAACCCGTTTAATAAACGGGTCGTGTTCGTGTTTAACATGTGAACCCGTTTGACCTGTTTGACCCGTTTAAGTAATAAAGGTATTAAATTTTGTTATTATTGCTTAATTTTTGTTGTTGTAATTATATGTTTATTATTATATTTATGGTTGTAATTGTATTTTAATTTTAGATATATAGAAATTAATAATAGATTATTTTAAGTCCTGTCAGGTGCCTATGTAACACTCCTTATTTTGGTATGTTTCTTCTTCCTTGATTTTCTTCAAAACGAGAAACCCATAGGTTTGTTTTTCGAGCAACCTTGACAGTTTTGAGTGGCGAGCGGTGAGCAGGTGTGATCTGGGTTGGGACGACATTCTCTGCGTCAAGTTGAGGCGGTTAGGACTTAATTATTAGCTCAACCACACTTTGTGGATCAAATCAAATACCACCAACCGTTATGTAATAAAGGGAGCAAGCATTTTGGGGAACAAAATATCAGATGAAAGCCATATGACATTTTGAGTATCCAGCACTCCAGCTTCTTCTTCCTCCTTTTTTTTTTTTTTTTTTTTTTAAGTTTCAATCTATAGCATCTGCTTCTAATAATTGCACTTTTTATCATCAAACTTAGACACCAATTGGTTTTTGGTGTAGGTGGGAATTGAATCATAGATCTTTTATTCAATCATTAAAAAATTTATTAGTTAAACTAATTGGGACTCACATCAAGCTTTTATTTGGAAGATAGGAGAATCATAAGTTACAATTTTAGAATATTGATTATAGTAATTATTTGACAAAGTTATTATTCATGCTGGTAAGTATATATTGAATATTGATTATGTCACAAAATTCAATCCATTTATTTCATAATAAATTGAAAGGATTTTTAAAAATTTGTATTAGAACTAACCTAAAATCTTAGAAGATCTTAATCCATTGTTGCTTACAGTTTGAATCTGGCTTTTTCCTCATCACACCACAACCACCTCCCCTCCCCCCTTCTCTCATTTTGCTAGATCTAACAGTTTATCAGCTATCACTTGGAAAGCACATAGGTCTCCTTATGAACATGTAGCAACATGATTTTGCATCACCGGATGTGGGACTCTTTTTGTGGATTTGATGTTACAATAACATCTAAAATGGATAAAAATGCATTTTGCATCATCGGATGCTAATGCTCGAACGACTGGTTTACTGTGGGATTAGACGTTGATACACGTGCCTACTTCACAACAGCTACCATGACAAACTGAACTCAGCAAAACAAGAGCCAACGCATTTTTTACAAGAGGCTCCATCTATAATAAACACAAAGGGGCCTCAAGCCAAGCCCAGGGAGCAGCTTCACACTAGTAACCTCTTGCTTGTTTGTCAATTGAAGTGTGCCTTCCAACCATGTGGAGGCTTAGAATTGAACGTCAATTAGGATCCTTTAGAATTCATGGACAGTCACAATCATACACGCAAACACAGAAACAGAAATAGGAATAACTGAAATCCCTGATCTAGGCTTATTACTGAGACATACATCATACATGACAAACTTCTTAATTAGATGTTATAACTTATAACCTTTAGCATGTCAAACATAGAGTAAATAATTAAACATACTCCTAATATATAAAACCAACATAACTTTAGCCTATTAGTAATACAGACCTCTCAGCACTAAGAAATTTTTTCTAACTCACATAGGGAAACATATCCCCAAAGTTCCCATTGCTTTCTCTGAAAAATTCAGAAACTTTATTAAGAAACACGCACACATTAGTTGCTGATTCTATAATAAAAATTACAACACTTTTAAATGAACATCTGAATGTGATCTTGCTCTCTTCTTTTTGGATTTAAGGTACTTCCAAAAGTTGCTATATCCCAGCTGATCTCTGTCTACGCCTCTTCAAGCCCAATATGACAAGGACTAATCCAAGATAATCATAATTGAAAGCGGATTCTAAGAGTTGCAGCTTGTAATTGTTCCATGGAGGAAATCTAAACCAAAAATCAGTTAGGAAACTTCTTCTTGCAATGGCCTTCTCATGGCTAAATGTGTCAAATGAGAACTTTCCATGGTACCTTCCAAACCCACTTTCACCGACTCCTCCAAATGGGAGGGTATCAGCTGCATACTACACATAGCCAAATGAAAGTCTTTAGACTGAGAATATATTAGGAGCTATAAGCAATATATAGTGTCTTGAGGTCTATTCTATTAAACTGTTTTTTGCCTTTGTAAGGAAGTGTAGTTTAATATTCACTAATTAAGCACAGATTAGACAGTTTAGCCATGAAACAGCCTGCCATATTTCTTTTGTTTACTTGAGAAACTAAAAGTAGTGTAGACAATTGACTTATTGGTAACATACTTGAATAATTGTATCGTTGAATGTCATGCTTCCAGATGATGTTTCAGAAATCATCATTCTTTGGAGTGTTTTATTCTTGGTGAAGCAATATATAGCCAGTGCATTAGGCCTTGAATTTATGAATTGTATACTGTCTTCAATCTTCTCCAGCTGTCAAACCAAGAAAAGAATCACTATAAATTTGCAACATTCACTATCTGCAACTGAGTACTCAGCTTTCTTGGGGTACCACCACATTTATAAGCTTGCTAGTAAGGCCAGTAAAGGGTTCGTTTGGATACAATTTACTTTTGCTGAAATTGAAAACTGAAAAACTGAAAACACTGTAACAAAATAGTTTTTAAATGTGTAAATAGTGTTGTGGGACCCATTTTTAATATTTTTTAATGCGTGAATAGTTTATGGACGGTGAATTTTGTCTCTAAAAGTTAATAACTACGGCTTAAAAAAATTAAAAAAAATAAAAATAAAAGAAGAAGAAGAAGAAGAAGAAGAAGAAGGAAACGTGAAAGTACTAAACGCAGACGCAAGATTAAGTTGAATCCAAACACATACAAAGAAACCTACAAAACTGTACCTAGGTCTGCATGTGTTATTGTGTGTCTTACTGTGATTATTGGAAGCAATGGGCCAAAGACCTCATCAGTCATTATTGCTGCTTGGAGAGGGGGATCCACCAGGATTGTTGGTTCAATGAACCTGAATGGACATCAATAACAAGCATATTAAAACTACTTGTGAAACATACTAATTTAAGAATAAACACGTTGTCAAAGAAAATTGTCCTAATGGAATCATAATATAGGATAAATCCCATATAAAAACCAGTTTATCATATATGAACACTACAAATTCATATATAACCAAAACTTCTTACACAAAAAAGGGGGTGGGGGTATTAAAGAAAGAAAGCTTAAACTGTAAGGTCCATATGCACAAAAGAGATTAAGGTGTCATTTACAAGTTGTTTTCATCCACTGATCCACCATAAACAATAGAAGCATCAACATGCGGGTCCTTAAGAAGATTCTTCAGTCGTAAGAGATGTTGTTTATTTATGATTCTGGCAATGCTGTGTGATTCTTTTGGGTTTTCTCCAAACATTTCCTTGATTATGTTCTTATCAACTCCACCTTAAAAAGAGTATCATAATTTCAAAATATTGTTGCATTACAAAAAAAATTTAAAACCCATATAATATTCAGCATAAACTACTACTTTCATACCACAGTGTGTGTAAATTTCTTTTCAACAAGGATGTAGTCTATTGCTATGCATGCTTGACCAGCACAGCAACCAAATTTCCCAAAAATAATTCGTTTTACTGCCACCTTGTGATTAAAAAGCACAAAAGAACTCAGCTTAGCAAATTGTCATAACATAGTAATAGAAATGCATAGGTGTTTTAACCAATTAGGCCAATTTTGTGACTACAAACAAATCATAGTGTAACATATTAAGGCTGAACTTACCTTCATGTCCCAAGAACTAGAAAGGGAATCAAGAACAGCAGGGCATTTTCCACCCAACTCTAGAGTAACAGGTGTTAGATGCTTCACAGCTGCAGACATGACTATCCGTCCAACATGTGCACTTCCTAAGCATCAACATTAAGATTGAATTACTTAATCTTTTATAACCAATGGTTAGAATAATGATCAGGTGAATAAATTCATTATTGCATATATATCAGTCTAAGCTTTTGGAACAAGTGTTAGTTTATCATAATGTTAGAGTGAGCAATTATGAATTTGAACCATGTCTTCACTTTACTTCTTATTTAAAAAGTCATATTGAGCTTGAGTCTGGGTCCACATATAAGAGGGAGTGTTAGAAAGATGAGAGAAATTTTACCTGTAAAGAAGATCTTGTCCCATCTCTGCTGTAGGAGTTGTTCACCCACAGATGGTCCACCTTGGATAACCTTGACAGCTTTGTTGTCCAAGTAAGTGGAAATGGCATTTGCCAGAAGAGAAGCACAAGCAGGAGCCAATTCAGAGGGCTTTAAAACCACTGTATTTCCAGCAGCTAATGCCCCTATCATTGGTTCCAAGGACAGTCCTATGTTTTGTAACAAAATGACAAAAATTTTTATCATGATTAAGGATATTGGAGAGGAAATTGAAGCAAACTATTATGAGTTTCTTTTTTTTTTTTTTTTTTTTGTGGTTCAAAAAAGTATAATGATTTACTCACCAAAGGGAAAATTCCAAGATGAAATAATGAGGACAAGGCCAAGAGGCTCAGGAACAATTTCTGCACTAGTGAGCAAAGCAATTCTCGGTAGTTTAGCCTATAAACCATGCATTAACAAACATTGTTGTTAGTAAGTATGTCTTGCCCTCAATGTACTTCTTGAACATTATTAGGACATGTGAACATGGTGGTTTATGCATAAAGTTTATTAACTTAATTGCTTACCTAGAAAGCAGAAAAAAATTAATTGCTTACCTAGATAGCAGAAAAAAATTAATTGCTTACCTAGATAGCAGAAAAAAAATTAAAAAGGTTCTGCGAACACTTTTTTTTTTTTTTTTAAATTATGAAATATACACATAATTAGTTTCTTCTTCTCTATATTTTTTAAATGCCATGTAATGTCTAGTAAATGAGCTTACCGTTTTGCTCGACATCCAGTCCTTCAAAGACTCCAATGTCGTATTCACTGTCTTAGTCGAGGTTCCTATCTGCAAACAAGAATTTTTTATACATAAGAAAAGTAAGAGATCAAAATTTGGCTTGGCACACTTGTGATAAATAGCTTTTTTTTATTTAACTTGTAAATAGAGATACAACTCAAGGATTGACATGACCATCACACCAATCCTAGAAACTAGACAACCACAAAAGCATGCACTCAAAATGGACTAAAGAAATCCCTCATATGCTTAAAATAAAAGAAGTTAGTAACCTCTCAAAAAAGTTATTATGACTTTTTTTAAAGGGTAGTCCATTTAAAAAAAAAAATTGAGTATTAAAATGGAACAAGAATAGTTTGTACCTCATCTCTAAAAGCCTCAACATGATGCTTTCCCAAGTCTTGCTTAAGAGCCTTAAAGATATCTCCCTCTTTCTCCTTCAAGAGAGTAAGCAACCCTTTGAGCTGTGACTTTCTCCAGGATGCTTCTTTAGTTTTTCCATGCCTGTAATACTCCCTCATATCCTCCAGATCTCTTTCCAAATCTCTCCAAGTCTCCATGGCTAAGGTAAAAACAATACACTAGACCTTAGCTCTTCATCCACTACTTAATTCAACTGGCCTTCTGTGCTGCCTAGTTGGGCTTTATAAAAGCTGCTCCTCATTGCTCATTGCCTCATGCAGTCTTACATTAGCGGCATACAGTAATGATGTGGGCCCTAAGGGATTCAATGTCGAGTAATTTTTGGGTACTCTCGAAGTATGATGAATGGTGCTCAATTCTCTCACATTCATAGTGGTGTCTACTCATTAAATTCATAGTAGAATCTATCATGAATGTGAAAGAAAAAACACCATTACACTATACTCTAGGAGTATCTAAAAATTTTATATTAACGTCGGCTTCAACTTTCAAAACAAATATACATTTTTTTAGAAAATTATGTAAAAACGCCCAACATTTATCATGTTCTAAATTTTTAAAGCCTTTATTTGAAACTCCAATCCATCTTCATTATTCATTTTTATTATTCTTGATAGTAACAAAGCTGAAAAAAATTAGAAGTAAATAAACTTTAGTGTTTCACTTAAAAGTAAGCAACCCCAATTTCTTGAAATCATTTTCTCACTCTAACTGAAGCTTTCTCTCTCTAAATGGAACTTTCTCTCTTTACCCTCTTCATTCAACGGTTGTCAAAATGATTACCCATCAAACCCCAAGTAAAACACATAATTGTGAGTTCCAGTTAACTTAACTGGTAAAGTCTTGGATGGTTGAATAAAAGATCTGGAGTTCAATCCCCACCTACACCAAAACTGATTGGTGTTTTAGTCTGATAATAAAAAGTTATCATCAAGAGCAGATGACATAGATTGAAACTCTAAAAAAAAAAAAAAGTAAAACACATAATTTAATCAATGGTTTGCTATTCTATACTTCATTACACCAAGTTAATAGAAATGAATAATGAAAATGAACAAAGGTTTCAAATTAAAATGATTTCATAAATTTGGAACTTTAATTTGACAAATCAAAAACCTAGAACTTAATCTTAAACCAAGTTAAAGTTTAAGCCTTTTTATGTTTTCCCTTTTTGTTTTTCTTACCTTACAGACTTTTTCTTTTTGTACAAACTTGTACAAGAATTATTAGAAGTGCAATAAAATTGGACTACAATTTCTTATTTGATGTATCTTATTGGCTAACGTAGCATAACTATATAGCTTATTGAGCTAGGCACTTCTTTGCATTTAGCTGAAGATTATATGGTTGAATTTAATTGAAAAACCTGAGCTATAACATCTATAAAACTGAATCAAAATTCTAAATTCTAAAATTTACCCTTATTACAAAAATAGAAGCAGTTTCATAAAACAAGATTGTGCAACATGGTGATCGATGTGATGGTCATTGATGAAGGCAATGGCCCCCCATATGTGTTCTAACTCCTCTATATATATAAATATATATATATATATAGGGCAACACTTAGATACAGTACTTAGGTATTGTTCCTTAAATTCCCTTCTTAAGATTCTGCCATGTAGATTTTTTCTTATAGGAAGAAAGTATATTTTTTAGTTAAGTAGTCACATGACAAAATCTTAAAAGGTGAACCTAAAGAACAATATCTAAGATATTGTATCTAAGTTTTGTCTATATATATATATATATATAAAAGAAGGGCCTCTGACTAAGAGAAAGGACTACAAGTGTGAATTGGAGTTAGCTTCTTGTTATATTTGTAGAATCATGGCCTAGGTTGTGAAGAGGTAGTTGAAAATGGTCAGCACTGCAGCAATGGTCAGCATCAAGGCCATTAACAATTGTATTACCAACTCATCACTGTTCATACTATAAACTAAAAGTAAAAACCTAATTTGATGAAATTTATTGATATATTTAGCTCGCCCTTTAAAAATAACTAGCTTGTAATCCTAAATATATGCATGGATATACTTAAAGATATACAATAAGATACATAATATAACTCATATATATATATATATATATAATTTAAATACTATTGATAGTTATTTTTATATTTTGTTAACTCCTTAAAAAATTTTATAAGGATATTATTAGATATAAAATTTAAATTGTCCATTCTTTTTTTACGATTCATTTATTCTAAACTCTTTGGTTTTTGTACTTAATAACTCACTTAGATGAATATTTATGATGTGATCCCACATTTTATTCTAATATTAAGAAATAAAACTCTTTTAAGAATAAATAATTTAGGACACATAGTGTAAAATTAGAACTCTAATTTGAAATTCTAATTTGAGTTTCTCTCAACTTCACCTATTATTATTATTATTATTATTATTATATATATATATATATATATAGATTTCTAACTTTGCCACTACTCATCAGAGCCACAATCTTGTGGTCCTTAATACGTAGGCCCCGTTTAGTAACAGTGTTTTAAACACCACAACACGTATTTATAGATTTCTAACTTTGCCACTACTCATCAGAGCCACAATCTTGTGGTCCTTAATACTTAGGTCCCCGTTTGGTAACGGTGTTTAAATAACAAAAACTGTTGTTTAAACACCACAATACATATTTTCACACACTTTTTCACTTATACGTATTTTCATAAAACTTAAACAACGTTATTAGAAATCTCTTACCAAATGGGCCTCACCCTATAACCTTGAAAATCGTTGCTCAAGGGTGTCATCAAGGGACCATATATATGTTTTTAGTAGTACAAATATTAGATAAGGAATGAGTTTTTCAAACCGCCCTCCTCATTAAAATAAGAAAAACAAGTTGGAGAGTTAAACATCAAATTTATGTCATACGGATGCTTTTATATATATATATATATATATAATAGAGAGAGACTAATTATAGGACCATTAAATTTTCTGGTAACTATAAATTCTAACAACGGAAAATATTAAAGTTGTAATTAATTTCATTACAAAATGCTTACAACAAATTGATAGGATAATAAATGTCATTAATGTCACTTCAACAACGTAATAAAAATAAGGAAAATGTTAACGGGTGCCTAAAAACATTGGTTTAAGAAATATTTTTGACAATTTTTTTATATTTCTCATTAAAGTGATATTAAATTTTTCTTAAATAGTCTATTAACAAATGTCCTAAAAACACTTATTAACCAGACCTAATAAATAAATATTTAATTTAATTTTGTTGTTGTTGTGCAGTGTTAACATACTCTTTAGTTTGTATAATAACATTTGTAGAGAAATGTTAACCGATTAGAGCATTAGTTTAGAAAGTATTTTTAAAAATATTTTATTAAAAAATAAAAAAATAATTAATTTTTTAATAACTTTTTATATTTTCCATATATTAAAATTGTACATTAACAAATCTATTAAGACATGTGTTAACAAATGTACTAAGGACACTTGTTAATCAGACCTAATAAATAAATATTTAATTTAATTTTTTTTGTTGTGGTGCAGTGTTATGACATAACATACTCTTCAGTTTGTACAATAACATTTGTAGAGAAATGTTAACCGGTTAGAGCATTGGTTTAGAAAGTATTTTTAAAAATATTTTATAAAAAAAAAAATGTAATTAATTTTTTTAATAATTTTTTATGTTTTCCATATATTAAAATTGTACATTAACAAATCTCTTAAGGCATATGTTATCCGGACCTACATTAGCAATATTGATATCATTTCAGACTTTCAGTCAATAGAGTGTTTTTATTTTAGTGGCAGTACTTGATTAACAAGAGTTTGTAGAGAGAGCGACGGCACCAAAATTGATTAAATTAGGGAGCAAGTGCCAGGCAATAGAAGCAATCATTAATGAAACCGAAAAGGACTAGGCTATAGCCTAACATACGAGGTTATCCTGATACGCCGGGTACCTCACAAGGAGGCGGGATCCACACACTGTGGGACCCACCTCTTTGTGAGGTACTCAGCATATATGCCAGGTATAAGATATACAAAATCCTAACATACATAGTTTTGAGTGGTGAAGAAATTTTTTTTGATTAATGTGTAAGTGATAAACAACAATTCACAGTTGCCATATTAGAATTGTGGCAAAAAGTTGTAAAATAATTTGTCGTTCTAGTACTACTTTATAAATATTGGGTTCGGTTAATAGGTACTTTTACGGCATTTATTAATAAACCATTTCATAAAAGTTTTGATACTACTTTATGAGAAATATAGAAAGTTGTCAAAAAAAAAAATCAGTCACTTTTTTTATTTTCCATAAAAGGTTACTAAAAGCATTTCCTAAATGCGCTAACAAAATCTATATATATTTAACATTTTAATAATTTAGTAGTTAAAGAGATGGTATTTTTTTTCTCAATTTTTTTTTGGGTAAAATGTGTTCTTGTATCTTTTAAAATTTTGGATCCTTCATGTCTTTGAAAACTTCATTAATTCAATTGATTTTTTTTTTTTTTTTTTTTTTAGGGGGCTTGCTTCGATAAACAATTTGGTCATTTTATATTGAAAGTGAAAATTTTAAGGATTTCACTATAAAATTTGGTAAAAGATGGATTTTGTTCTATAAAAAATCATCATCAAACATAATTTTGATAGATAATACTAAGTTGTGTATGTGCGCACACACTTGTGTGCACATGTGTATGAGAGTTCTTCTCGACTATTTAATTAGTACGGCAACTTGGCCCCACCCCTGCTAAGTTCTAATCTAAAGCTACATGCATGAATGTGTCACGCTGGAATTGTATAGTTTCTAGAAATGGGGCAGTTTGGGTCTAGTGCTTTTAGTGCACTGGACCTGATCCAGACCCTCCTTGAAAATGTCAAAATGGGAGATTTCACATTGAAAATGACAAAAGCACCAAGAAAACAAAGGTTTAAACTTAAGCCATACACGATAGGCAAAAGGTGAACATCAACGTTCCTATCCAAGTAGAGACAAAGGCAATTCTATGGGCCCTCAATCTTACTTGCCGACTAATGCTTCTCACTTTGTTAGGGTTTTAAATAATCCAAGTTATTTATAAATAGCTCGAGTTTGACTCAGGAAAAAACTTGTTTATATTCATTTATTTAGCAAACAAGGCAAGTTCAAGCTAGGCTCAAGTTTAAGCTTAATTATTAAACAAGTCAAGCTCAAACATAATAATGTGTTTCTAAACAAGCTTGTGAACATAACTTGCTTTAATTATATATAATATTATATTTTTATATAAATACTTGTTTAAAAGTATACTTATATAGACTTGACATTAGATTTTATAAGTTTATAAATGAATTTGTATGTTATCAAATTATTATTTGTAGTTTATTAATAATATAAACAGTTCATTCATCCTAAAAATTAAGTCAGAAATTTTTGAAAAGGTAAAAAATTTTTGTCATGGTTTTACTATATGTGAGAAAAAAATAATTTAATCAAATAACTCGTGAACTTGAGATTGTTTGGCAAAAAATGAACCAAGTTTGAACATATAAATCTAGTTTGGTAATTGAGCTCGGCTCATTTTGAAATAAAATTAAATGAATTAGCTTGAACTTTTACTCAGTTGTCAGTGAGAGTGACTCTAAATTGTGTATAGGTGCAATTAAAGCTTAGGTTGATAATGTCCCTTGGACGTTGTATAATCTTGTTAAGGTTGTCAGGTCTATTATTTTGAGACTTGACTGGGTCTCATTTAGTTGGGTTCAACGTGAGGTTAACAAAGCAGTCCACGTTGCTATTAGGTCCAGCAGAGTGGAAAGGAAAAAGATGGGTTCACAACAATCCTACAAATAAAAGAGGTGATGTAGAATAGGTAGATTGTACAACCTACACACTGATATAGTGATATTCACTTGGTACACTTGCGACAATTTTGAATAATACACTTAATGCAGAATAGACGATGGGAAGCATACGACAAACTGTACATTTTGAGGCCAATCGACTAATAACTTTATTCACATTGACATTTCTAGATATTTCCAACGGAGACTTCTAGATTCAGATATTCATTTTCTCAACTATCAAATAATAGAAAAAATAATAATAATAAGAATTTACTTTTGAGGAATATATGACAAAGGTAAAATTACCTTAATGTGAAGTTTGAATCTCTCTTTTAAGGAGAGCAAGTAAGAAATTAATAACAAAACCTCGGTATAGATTAGGATCCACTAGAGTTCTTAGAAAGTTAGAATAGTATCCATTCAATTTGGAATAAGTGAATTAGACTTTGTCACCATTTTTTTTTTTTTAAAAAACTCCAACTTTGAGAGTTGTTGGTTTTTTAAAAAAAAGATTGTGTCACATTATTAATAATTTAAATAAATACAAAAATGGTGATAGTCACCTTTTTTTTTTTTAAATGTTGACAATGTTAATTTGGTAAAATCTAATTCACTTAATATTTCAAAATGATTTGGGTTTTTATTTTTCATTTTTATATATCCTTGGTGGTGTTAGCAATGACATTATTAGGAAACAACAATATAATCTTAGTTTTAAATATTTTGGGGGTCGATTATGAATTTGATTATTACATTAATAACGAGTAGTTGTAAGTTTGTGAATTAAATTACATCAACCTTATGATATGCAGAACAGGCATCTTCAATCCCCGACAATAATGCACATGGGTTATGGCTTCTATATGGAGAAAGTGAGAGAGCTACTAATTTTTACCAATTAAGTTGCAACAAGAGAGTAGAGAGAGTTTTTAATGACGTAAATATTAGCTCAACCACAATGTGGACCAAAGCCAAATGTCTGTCTGGCTTTAATGGAAGAGAGGAGAGTCCCAAGTCACAACTTTAGACAATTTAAGTTTTTTTTTTTTTTTTTTCCTGTTCATATCATATTTACATTGTTCATACTCTAATCCACCTCAAACACAAAGTTACAAGTTCACTGTTCATCTAATCAGGGGATGCATACACATTGTCACTCCTTGTTTTGCTGGTTTTTCAGTGGGATTATAAACTAGAAAGCACGGATGTAGCTGGGAGGGTGCCGCACCCGAGTCCGACGCGGTGTGACGCGGGACACAGCGTCCAACGCGGTTGACCACACGTCAGTGCCGCATGACGCGGCTCGATTCAGCCAAAATCAACTGCAATTCAGCCAGAATCTGGCCATATCGGCCATATCGGGTAGTATCAGCCGGCAACCGATACTGCTGATACAGCCAAAACATTCCGAAAACGGCCGAAACAGGCCGATATCAGCCTTGAAACTCACCGGAACAGCCGAAATTCTGACCTCAGAGGCATAGTAATGTGTTTCTTGCCTTCTTCTTTCTTTGTTTTATGAATCAAGGCATAGCAATGTGTTTTTTAAGAATATTTTAATAGTAAAAATATATAGAAAATATAAATAAAAATATTTTTTATAATTTTTTAATCGCCGAGTCCCGCCGCACCCGCACCCTATTTTTTCAAAAATTGCCGAGTCCCACACCCGCACCTGCACCTGCACGCGCACCCGAGTCCCGAAACGCACCCGTGCTTCATAGATTATAAAGTAAGACTAATACCCACTCCTAATCAATGAGAGACAAGAATTACAAATGCTGGTCTACAAAATCAAATAGACATGAATTCCATGCCACTGGATGATTTCAGTTTAGTTGCATGAAGTTTTCCCATGAAACAAAATTCTTTTAACAACAGGACCTAGTGGTGGTGGTGGGAGTTGGCCTTGGTTCTAGGATGGTGAGAACCTCGTTACTCATGAAGCCAATTCCAATTTGCTATCACGTGGCACAAGATTCCATTGTGTCCTTGCAGCTCTACCTGTAAACAAATCAACCATAGACATTTAAATCGATTAAACGTTTAAGGATGCAATCAAACATCGCAAGTGGAACAAATGCACAAATTATTGAATAAACTGAAATAAACAAATATGATGGTGATGACATAAGACTGCTACTGACCTTCATCTTTTTCCATTTTTCATCTGCTGCCCCAAAGAAGACGAATTGGTGTACCAGCAAACCCTGCATCTGTACGTAGTTGCTTCTCCATATAGCGCCGGTAAGTCTCAGGGAAAAGTTTCGCATCATTAACAAAGAAAACGAATGTGGGTGGTCTTATGGCAGCCTGCAGAAGAAAAAAAATACCCCAATCACCGAACCCAGTGAAAGAAGAAGAAGAAGAAGAAGAAAAAAGGGAAGAACACAAGGAGACCGAACCCAGGAAAAGGAAAAAAAAAAAAGGATGAACACGGGGAGACCGAACCCAGGAAAAGGAAAAAAAAAAAAAAAACCAACCTAGAAACCAACGTGAAAAGAAAGAAAAGAAAAGAAAGGAGAATAGAAAAGAAACCAGAAAGTGAAAAGAGAAGAAAAGGAGAATAGAAAAGAAAAGAAGAAAAAAAAAGAACCAAACCCAGAAAGTGAAAAGAGAAGAAGAAGAAGAAGAAGAAGAAGAGCAGGTCTGTCCTAGACCCATGAAAGACAAAAAGAAAAGATAAAAAAAGAGAAAAGAAGATAAAGAGGGAGCAAAGTCTGACTGTGGGATCGGTAATGTAATGCTATTTACAAGTTTGCCATTGAAAACAAAGAATTGGAAACTGAAAACAGCCAAAAGTTGTTTTCAATTTTCACAACTTATAACTCAAAAAGTAGAGAATTGAGTGTTGAAAACAAAGTTATGAAAACAAAAAAAATTGTGCAGGCAAACGAGTATTTTGCTATAGGTCCCACCATTTTTAAGAATTGAGTTATGAAAACAGAGAATTGAGTCATGAAAACTAGTGAACCAAACAGCCTCTTAGGGTTCCATTCTACAACTCCTCTTTCATTAGGTCCATAAACTGAGTGTAGTAGAGATGAGTGTAGTAGAGATGAGGATGTTCTAAGAGCATCCACAACCGGATTCTATATCCTATCTTATTTTACCACCTCAAAAAGTCACTTTATCAATTATACAATACAATTTTACAATTCTCCAACATCCCAACTTTTATATCTCAATCCTACTCATTAAAATAATATTTTTACATAATAAAATAATATATCTCACCATTTCCATTATCCAATACAACACATTATTTATTCATTATTTGTTCCTTCTCTCTCTTTCCTTCTGTCCAAGATCCACAATCAACACCACCGTTGCACATCACCACCACCACCACCACCACCACCACACCGCAACCCATAAACTACCGTCAACACAAAAAAAAAAAAAAAAAAAACCCAGATAAAGACCTGAGCCACGCCACTGCACCTACTGCCCTCCAACCATCAACACAACCACCACCACCACCACCCTATCCGCCTATCAACACCCAAAAAAAAAAAAAAAAAAAAAAAAAAACCAGAGAAAAGACTAGAACCACGCCGCTGCCTCCGACCATCAACACCACCACCACCACCCTATCCGACCATCAAAACCACAAAAAAAAAAAAAAAAAACCCCAGAGAATTGTAAGCGGATTCGCCGCTGAGAAAAAACAAATCCACCAACGTCGAAGCTTGAAGGAAGCGGATTTGCCGCTGGGAAGCTTCGCCGAAGCTCGAAGGAAGCGAATTCACCGAAGCTCGAAGGAAGCGAATTCGCCGAAGCTCGAAGGAAGCGAAGACCCACCCTCGAAAGAAGCGGAGACCCACCACCGATCTAGAAACCCACCGTCGATCTAGAGACCCACCACCGATTTAGAACCTCACCGCCGATTTAGAGAGTTGCCGGAGAGAGTGAAGATGCTGAGAAGAATCGGAGAGCAAGAAGAAGAACAGAGAGCANCACAATCAACACCACCGTTGCACATCACCACCACCACCACCACCACCACCACACCGCAACCCATAAACTACCGTCAACACAAAAAAAAAAAAAAAAAAAACCCAGATAAAAGACCTGAGCCACGCCACTGCACCTACTGCCCTCCAACCATCAACACAACCACCACCACCACCACCCTATCCGCCTATCAACACCGCAAAAAAAAAAAAAAAAAAAAAAAAAAAAACCAGAGAAAAGACTAGAACCACGCCGCTGCCCTCCGACCATCAACACCACCACCACCACCCTATCCGACCATCAAAACCACAAAAAAAAAAAAAAAAAAACCCCAGAGAATTGTAAGCGGATTCGCCGCTGAGAAAAAACCAAATCCACCAACGTCGAAGCTTGAAGGAAGCGGATTTGCCGCTGGGAAGCTTCGCCGAAGCTCGAAGGAAGCGAATTCACCGAAGCTCGAAGGAAGCGAATTCGCCGAAGCTCGAAGGAAGCGAAGACCCACCCTCGAAAGAAGCGGAGACCCACCACCGATCTAGAAACCCACCGTCGATCTAGAGACCACCACCGATTTAGAACCTCACCGCCGATTTAGAGAGTTGCCGGAGAGAGTGAAGATGCTGAGAAGAATCGGAGAGCAAGAAGAAGAACAGAGAGCAGAAAGAAAGAGAGAGAAGCAAGACAGAGAAATGAAAGAGGAAAAATGAGAGAAGAAGAGAAAGGGCCGGGTAAATTAAAATAATGAGAGGAAGCATTAAAAAAATATATTTTTTTTACCCTCTTGCTACAGTACCATCTTACATTTGAGATGGTACTGTAGCAAAATCCCAAATTTTTTGCATATAGGATTTAGCCTTCCTATTGCTGATGGTTTTGGGGCTTAAATGCCAAATGTTCTTAACATTTGGCATTTACATACCCAAATGCGGATGCTCTTTAAGATGGATTTGTGGCAACACTAGGAAAGATGGAATAAAGAATAAGAGTATTTGTGAGAGAGCAAATATTTTTGAGTGGGCCAATTGCACCCACTGATTTAAAAAAAAAAAGGGGGGGGGGGGGGGAACAGGTATACATAAATTTAAGAGAATTGAAATATTTGTACAGTTGCGCCCAGTGAATATATATATATATATATATTTTTTTTTTTTGTGTGGGGTCAATTATGAGAACCTCTTTGAAAGATTAGATCCTATTGCAATTCTAAAAGTGGTCCTAAAAGATAAAAGTGGTCTATTGCTTGGTTCGATGATTATGGAAATTGGTAAACACTTCTTTGTTTTTCTTTTAAACAGAACACTATCAAATCCATGTATTTATTTACTTATTTTAGTTAAGACCCATGGGAAAAAATGCTAGCTCCGCCTATGTGAGAATGTGAGGGTGGTATCAGTTGAAGATAGAATATGGAGGAGAATTGTCTGAGATGGTTAGATATGTGCAATAAAGGCTTAGGGATGAACTAGTACAAGTGTATTATATTGATCTGGAAAAAGAAAAAATAGAGGTAAAAAAAAACTTGGATTGAAGGAAAGACATGATTATTAAAAGGATTTATGTAGCCAATCTCAGTTGCTGGGATTAAGGCTTAGTTTTAAAGAATTGGAAATGATACACTAATACGCTATGCCAAGGATTTATTTGAATGTTTTGTATAAATGAACTACTACAAGATATCGCATATCTTACTCGATTTCCTTCCTTTCTTCTTTCACTGATTCGGGTTTGTGGGTACTTAAAAAAAAAAAAAAAAAAAAAGCTACACCAGTGACAGGTATGGGGCCCACAAATAGTGTGAAAAAAATTGAGTGATAACATTTCAGTGATGGAGCCAAACGAGTATTAATTTTAGAGTGATGAGGGATGAGTGATGAATAATGAGTGATGAGTAATAAGTGATAAGTAATGAAAATTAAGTGACGGAAATTGAGTGATGAAAAAGTAGGAGCACAGCCCCTAACACTTCATCATCTCTAGATCCAATAAAACTCGAAATAAAACCACATGCTTCTGGCCAAAATTGTATTTTAAAAAACTTCAGCTCTGACATAATAACTTAATGAAGTCGTTCTAAATTGAATCTTTTCTCAAAAACTATGATAATGCATCACTGACAAAATGCACCAAAACACCCATGGTACACAGACTACCACCAAAAAAAAAAATATATATATATATATATATATATTTCATTACCTAAGTGCAGTAATAAACACGACCTCTCTTGCCACCTCGGGTCCTTGGAGGTGATTTCAAAGCTAGTGATTCCTGTACGACTTGATTTAATACGGAAGTGCTAAGCCTTCTTTCAACTGTACTAGCAGCAACAGTGATCCTGCACTTAGCATAAATGCAATTAATGTATAGCCTAGGACTTGCTATGCTAAGATGCTCAGGTATCATATACATTAAAGAATTATCTTAGAGACAATAAAAGTGCAGAGGGAGGATAGAGTTAGGTAAAGAATGCAACTGGACTGGGAGTTATGAAACAAAAGATATGGTTCAGTTGAACATACTTCTCAACATTATGACCAGCTATTGCAGTTGAATAAACAATAGGTGCCCAATCAAGAACACGAATTTTCTCCCTAACATCTTTCTCATAGTATGTCGTGGTCTGCTGATTTTTATTTGGTATGGTATCCCATTTGTTGACGACTATCAGGCACCCTTTCCCTTCTCTTTCTATCCTTTCAGCAATCCTGCAATCCTAGGACATTCAGGAAATACAATATAATGTAATTAAGAACTGATCACTGGTGGAAAGCACCAGCCTGCATCTCACCCTATAAACAGGCCAAAGAGCAGTAATTCTAGATTTGAGAAAATCAAAAGAGCAATCCATTCTCTCAAAATATTTCTTGAAGCTCATGTTATCACTATCATACATCTAAAATGAATTAATTTCTTTGAAACAATGATCTCAATTAATAAAATGTAGAGAATTCAAATATCTGCAGCATCAAAGAGTTTTTAAATGAAAAAAAATATTGAAATTAAGTGGACAGTATGATAAGACAGCCTCTACTTAGGGGCAAGAGGTCATCTGCAAGACTACAACATTTTCAGCTACTATATCTGCTTTTCTCTCTCTTTGTTGGTTAAAACCATACATTACAAGGTAAAAACCCACTAACACTAACAGTGGATCATATATTTCAGCTATTTACAAAATATATCTGGAATTCACCAGACAATTGAAGCTTGCAGAATGCCTTTTGAAGTGGAAATGGATCATTATTACACACTTATTCACATATAAAGCCTTCTAAGCCCCTTTGAAACTGATTACTACTTTAATCGTTTCGATTAACTTGATTAGTTTAAAATTTCTGTGAAAAACTGATAAATTAATCTACTTGATTCCGTACGTGACTGCCAAGTCACATGCCAAAAGAGAAAGCTCAAATTTGTAAGACACACTCTTTTCCTGTTTTGGTCAATGGAGCTGGTTTGCAATCAATGGCCAGGAGTGCTAAAAGAAGCACGAGTGTGATCCACGTGCTTAATTCATAGATACACACACACTTGAAACTGTGTTAGACTCTGTTTATTTGAAAAAATGTTTCAAGAGGGATCTTTGAAGTAGTTGGTGGTCGGCAAAGCAATCCTCAATTCCAACTTTTCTAATTTTTCAATTCCAAAACATGGTACCAGAGCTTTCTTGTATCTTTGGTCTTGTGTTTCAATCCTAGGAAACCCCCTGCTCTAGTAATTTAGTCTATTCCGCATGCTTAAGGCACTAAGGCCTACACTTATATCAAGGTTGTTGGCTGTGGTTAAACATGATGGGGGATGTTAGTGTGTGTTAATCTTGATAGAAAACATGAAAAAATATGGATTTTAGGGTGAGATGGGGAGGGGATGCACAACCCCACAACCTTAATTATGGACCAACTGTTATTTATGTGAGCTGTACTTATTCTATTAATGATCTCCTTTTCAATAATAGAATCCTAAACTCAATTTATACAAAAAGAGTAAGCACGAAGCACATGAAGGAATCAAAATTCTTGTGTTACCCCAAAGACAACGCCATAAGACCATGAGTAACGGTAATTTAATGTTCCAACTTCACATAATTTCAAATTTTTATTTAATAATTTAAAATTTTTATTGTGACGCATCATTTAACATGATGAAAATAGATTCTGGGTATCCTGCAGTTTTGAGTAAATATCAATCACTCCATCATAGCAACTAGGGGTGCAATGCAGTTTCCAGCACAAAATGAGACAGAAAACTCAAGAGCTTCTTCCAGTATGTTCAAGCCATCGGATGATGCTTTTCACCACATTTTGAAACGAGGTACGATACAATTTTGTTTTCAGCACGAACAAGGCAGAAAATTCTAAAGCATGCTCTTACTTATGACAAGGAGATTATGACCCTAGAAAAAGACATTGATGAAGTAGCTGTTCCGTGATACAAGCCATGGCCTTCAATGACAAGAGCGAATTCCTCGAGCGCGGAGACGTCGATTCCGGTAACATCGTCGGCGTCGGAGTGTTGGAATTCGAATTCCTAGTCGTCATCGTTCTGTTTTCCTCCTTGCTGTTGGTGGTGTTTGGTGTTAAACGGGAAACGTGAGAGCGTTTGGAGAGATGAATTGAAGGGAAGAGGGAAGTGGGAGGAAGTTTGGAAATTAGAATTGGGGAGAGAACGGAAAGGGGTTTTGGAGATAGTTAGTGAGACTGAGTGCTACTGCTGCTGTAAGTGGAAGAGTAGTAGCAGAAGAAGAAAGTTCACACCTTCCATTTTTAGCGTAGTGTGGACTGTGGATACGGTTTATAAAAAACAAAAAATAAATAAAAATAAAAATAAAAAAGTAAATTGCAAATTACTCCCTTAAATGTTGAAAGGATTTTAATTTTATATCTTAAAATTTCAGAATTTAGATTTTACCTCTTAAAATTTAAGGTATTTGAATTTTACACCCTAACGTTTCAGAATTTGAATTTCACCCCCTAAAATTTGGATTTTACACCCCAAATTCTAAAAATTTAAAATATAAAATCCAAACACTCCCAATCTTTAAAAAGTAAAATCCAAACATTCTTAAAATTTAGAGGGTAAAATTTAAATTCTAAAACGATAGTGTAAAATCTAAACACCTCCAAACTTCAGGAGGTAAAATCTAAATTCTAAAATTTTAAGATGTAAAATCTAAACTATCCAAAACTTTAGAAGTGTAATTTGTAATTTACCTTCTTTTTTTTTCTTTTTTTTTGCAAATTTGATATTATTGGATGGTTTTAATATTTATAGATTAATATTAGTCAATATATGTCTAGTCTCACGGCTAAATATAGTAGCTCTAAGGTTTGAATGTGATCTAATAATATTTTAAAACTTAACAATAGTGTTAAGTTAGTCTTCTTCTTTTTTTAATTAATCAAAATAAATAAATAAATAGATGAGTTTGAAATGAGTTTTAATTCCTTAATAAATATATGTGAAACAAATTAAAAATTAAATTGCTAAGATTTAATGGGACGAGTTTGAAATTTATATTTTTTTAATAAATTTAGATTTATAAAAAGAATTTGGAACGAATTTGAAATTTATATTTTTTAATAAATTCATATTTATAAAAAGTATTCTGTCTTTTCCTTAAGTAAGTGAACCAAAATGCCTAAGTCGACTGAATGGATCAAAGTGGACCAAATAAGAATTTGTGAATGAAGTAATGCTCCTAGGGGAAATTATGTCACTACAGAGTTTAGTAATGTGACTCTCTCTCTCTCTCTCTCTCTCTCTCTCTCTCTCTCATGTGAATAATGGACGTTAGCATAAATTAATATATAAAATTTTAAGAAAAAAAAGCTTCCAAAATATTGAATTTTTTTTTAAGTAGTCATAATTGATACCCTTTTTAGAATGGCTAAAAAATGTTGTGCATTTTTACACCTTGAAGTTTTGGAGGTATTTAAATTTTACGCTCTGAAGTTTTGTCCATTTTTATTTATCCAAAAGTGGATAAAATCCATCTTATGGCTAAGTGCCACTCTATTTAAAATTCTATTTGAAGGAATGATAAAAGCATGGTGTTAAATTTATTTTTAAATTTGTTATTCTGTTCATAAAATGTACTCTCTTGTATGATGCTCAGTATGATTCGAAGCTCAATGCAATAGAAGAAGTTCAAAGTTCATTGAAGCTCAAAAAGATTTCAGTCTTTTCAGATAGTCAATGGGATTTAGAACTATTTTTAAATACAACATACATTATAGATACATTAATATCTGCAGCTAATTGTTGCAAATTCAACCCACCCCATGAAAAAGAATATATGATTGCCTCAAAGAATGTTATGTAAAATAGTTGCTACAACCCAATGAACGATTCAACTACCTAATGAACTACCTAATGAACTTCCATGTTACCTTTCTACCTCAACATGAGAATCACTAAGGATATGTTTAGAATGGAGGGAGTCAGGAGGAGAGGGGGGAAGATAGCTGGAACTAGACCCCACCACCTCCATCCAAACATAAAATAAGAGACTGAAGCATTGTTCCAGCCATTCACAAGATTTTATACTGGATGCAAACTATCACTTGTATGATTTCTCCTCCACTGTGGTCAATTCTCCTGCCCTTAAGATCACAAAAGCTAAAAGATCTGCCTCCACTTCTCTAGAATCTTTTGCAGCCAATTCGCAGGGAATTTAGAGATTGATTCTTCCTTAGATGCCCGTTTTCTCTGTTTAGCGGCTACAACATGGGAATTTTGTAGTCCTCTACAAAGTTCTGGACCATTAGTCTCATTAGATTCCACTAGAGGAGTTTCTGGTTTAACTTTTATCTTAATTGGTTTCCCAAGCTTTGATTTATCTTCCATTCTTGCAATTTCGAGCGCCTTTGCACACACAGGAAAACCTTGATCATCCCAGGACTCCAAAATTATGCCAGAGCCCAAGCAGGTTCTTCCCTGATAGAAGGCTGCAAACTGCCCAGCTGCCAGGCCCTGATCATCTTCAGATAAGTGGACAACTGCAATGTCTTCACCACCATCTTGACCAAGTTCCATTTCTAAACTGCAGTTGTAAAATCCAGGGCCATGTCTGACCTGAAAAAATTATTGAGACATGAGCTTCGAGTTACTAGGATTATAGACTCGGGATGGGACTCAACATGAGAATTTCAAATGACATAACCGGATTCATAGCATGCCTATTAGTACATGATGGGCATTCTTTAGAGGACTAGTATTCACTTAGTAAATTATGCATAATGTCTGCTTGGGCCATTTTCTGTCAGGGCGGTAGCTCAGAAATAAAGTTGTGGTATTTTCAGAACTTAATTATGAAAAGTCACTGGAATAGGAATTGGACACTTCTACCTTGCACTGGAGCTGACATAACTGATTTGGAGGCAACCCACTAAGCCATTTTATGGAGCCAACACGAAATATGCGTCTTCTTTTGTCAAATGAGAAGTAATTTCTTGACACAAACACTACATTGTTTTTAATGTCCTTCTCAACAACATACCTGCATGAGATACACAAGATCGGCCGTATTGAATAAATTCATAACAAGTGTTTGACAATAGACAGTGTATAAAGTATCATAAGTTCATGACAAGTATTTGACAAAAGCCAGTGTTCAGACCATCAAATTATACAGAAACATATCTTGCTGGAGCAATAAAAGCTATGGTTAATGGGAAAGAAATGTCATAACAGCCACTCTGCTTCTTTAACATATACAACACTTCAATATTGATTGGTATGCTAGTACCACTAAACAGAACATAAAAAAGAATTTAAGAGACAATACCAGAAACAAATGCTGGCATTTTTATTATTCTTTGATAAGAGACTTCATTAAAAACATGAACACTGGGTTCTTCTGCCCAAGTACACAAGAAGTGTACAAGAGGAGCACATCAGAGAAAACAAAACATAACTAAGAAGCATATAGAACCGTTGAAGCCGTAAAGGAGACGGTGATGAATTTTAGCAATTCAAAAAAAGGAGTGAAGAAAGGATGGTAGGTTTAAATGATGAGAGCATACCAGGGTCCTCCAGGGAGACGTAGACCTTGGCGTTGACCAATTGTGTAGAACCAAAAACCTCGATGTTTTCCAAGGAAATCTCCTGTCTCAGCTTCCAATATTACACCTTCCCTCTCCCCAATATGTCTACCAACAAATTCACTGAACTTTATCTGTAGCAAAGAAAAAAGGGAGACAAAAGGTTTCAAGCTGAATCCATTCACAACTCACAACCTCGTGATAAAACCAATCATAAGAAACCAAAATGACAATTTTTAAATAGCCAATAAAAATAAATCCATGACCCACATGATAAAGATAATGATTAAATGTTATTCTGTAGCTTAGCAAAAAGATATTATTCTGACTCTTTCCTATTAGCCTTCACCAGCAAAGAACAAGGTTTAAAGCAAGCAAAACCTAACAGCAGATGATCGAGACTTGAGAGCAATCTGCTTAACTTTCCTATATAATTCAAGTTAAAAAGTAAAGGCAATTGCACATGCTGGCACCAGGAGATAATTTCTTGAACAGGAATAAATACTGAAAATAAATAAATTGTCCGAAAGAGCTACTTAATAGACAGACCTTCCCAAGGAAGCATATTCCTTGTGAATCCTTTCTATCTTTGTTAGGTAAATCAAATCTTGTAGCAAGTTTGCGAACTTCTTCCTGCAGGCAATTGGGCAAAGATAAAAAGAGAAGAGAATCAGAATAGAAAAAAACAAATGCAAGTGCTCTACAAAGAGACAATTAAAGCCACACAAAATGACCATAAATTGCTTTGGCAAATGAGAAATTAGTGGAAAAAGAGAGATTGTATTAACCATATGAGGATTTACAGCAACTAAAATTTTCAGAAGTTCACAATTATGGATGTTTCAGTTCCCATTAACAATGAGAAACACTATGAATAAAGGCAAAATATTCTTTTTTTTTTTGATAAGTAATAAGACTTATATTCAACAATAAAAACGCAAACAGCCATTACAAGTGTTCATGATGGTGAACACAAAACAACAGCAAACAAAACAAAAGAAAACAGAATAAGAGGAACAACTTAAGTGGCACTACTAAGGGTAGAAAAGAACTCCACAGCAGAAGAACAGTTTGAATAACCCCAGCACTTAGCCCATTCAAAAAGAGTATTTTGGCTGAGCGCTTGTAGCTGATCAAGCGTTCTCTCCAGATCCTCAAAAGAGCGCCGGTTCCTTTCCAACCAAACAACCCAACTACCAAGACACCAAAAGGGTCTATCCCACCCAGAACCTCGTGGGATCCGAGACTGAATGAGTTCTAGGAAAGAGAAGGCAGCCTCAAATTCCCTCTCATGAAAGTTCCTATAAAATCTCACATTCCAACATCTACTACTCCCATCCTCCTGATGATCCAACAAGTCAGAAATACAGGCTTCCTTGTCGCTAGAACACGCAAATAACTGAGGATAAAGCATTTTAAGAGAGAAACCCCCAACCCACCTATCATGCCAAAAACGAATACGGGAACCATCACCCACCACAAAAGCTAAGTGTTTGGAGAACCTGTGTAACTAATTTACTTTGTAATCATATCAACACTTTGAGTGAGAACAATCCTGTTGGATAATACGTATACAATATCAGGCATCTTTCGCAACTAAAATCTATGATTCCCATCTAAAGTTTTCAAACATTCAAAAATATTCAGCAGTTGCAGAATGTAAATAGATAATGTGAAACAGAATGTAAATAGATAAACAAAAAATTTTCAAGTAAAGTTCTGCCTTGCAGTAAAACTAGTCCCAGCTAACCTTTGAGATATAACCAAGTGGGAACATTAGTCGCTTGAGCTGAGCCTGCGAGAGATGCGAAAGGAAGTATGTTTGATCCTTGACCTAAAAATTCAAAGTTAGAAGGTGTTAAAACCAGACAATATGCTGGAGAAATTTTTTTTAAAAAAAGGTGCTCCTTTTCAAACTGAGATCTGTGTACAAATTGCAAAAGAAAACCAATTAAATCAGTCCTGTGTTTCTTTCCTCATATAAGAATTAAAGGAATTACAACCACCCACTTGCAAACTCAAAATTCCATGACTGTAAACATTCTCATCTTAAAGTAACATTAAAACCTCCTAGACATGTATAATGATCATAAAAATTGCATATATTCTAAAAACAAGCATGAGTAGCCATCTAAAGCATCTACTCAGTTAGGAAAAAGAGAAAGCATTATAAATAAAGCTCATATTTAACAAGATAAAATTCTTCGGACACATCTTCAATATATGAAGAACAGCAATAAAGCCAAAAAGGACAGGGAATAATAGAACTCAGTAATATCTCATGAAGGTACCATGTCTTTCGAAAGTTCTAAAACAGAAGGGTTATCCATCTGATCTGTGGAAGAGTGAACGATTTTTGCATAATGTCCAGAAGCAACATAGTCAAAATTCATACTGCTGATGGCATCCATGAATGCACCTGGAAAATGACATACCCTTAAGAGACAATAGCATAGCATATGTAACTTTGCAGTGGTAAAAGGTGTATTTTTTAATTAAGTTGACAGCATACCAAACTTTATTCTTGTATTGCAAAGAACATCCGGGTTAGGAGTACGGCCACATCGATACTCCTCAATAATGTAAGACACCTGAAATAATGGCCATTAATTCTGAACACTTAAATAGCCAAACTAAGCCTTTCAGGACTTCCTCTGGTTACTAAACAGGAATGCAAGCAATGATGAAGACTGAACAACAATATTATGATTTAAGTTGAATTCACAGACACGATAGAACATCAAGCAGTGTAAGTTTAACAAATATAGTTAGCAGCATTAGAAATACAGCAGAAGGTATAGTGCGAAGTGAGCGCTAATTAAACATTATCCAAAGAAAATACACTCATAGAGGTAATGCCTACCACATTCTTCCAATATTCATCTGTCAAATGCACAACTTCCAATGGGACATCAACCTGAAAAAAAAAATAATAAAATAAAATAAAAAATAAAAAAATCAGTTGTAAGATCTCTCTTCAGCATAAAGCACACAATAAAATCAAAGGCTGTATCTATGAAACATGAGCAAAAGCCTTTCATTGAAATCATGCAGGTGGGTGCTATTCACCCAAACAAGTGTAATAGCTGGATTAGCAAATGTGACTACAGAAATTTAAGAAATTAAATGAACTTCGAAGTGTATCAATTTATGACTAAGTCCAAAGGGAGGAATGGGGGGAAAAAATCCATGGGACACAAATTAAAGAATTGTGACAAGATATAAATCATTAGATGCCCATGTGATCTAGCCTCTAGCTCAAATGGCACCTCCTTCCCTTGTAAAAGCAAAATCGATGTAAGGTTCTGGGTTCACGACCCACTAGGTGTGTGTGTATAAATACTGCCTCAACAACAACCATGCCTTAGTCCCGAAATTTAACAATTGGCTATGGATCCTCAATGGACTAATTAGGTCCAGCACACGTGTAATTACCAATAGAATGGCATTTCCTGTGGCTTTCAATAGAGATGTCCAGGGTTCCAACCTCCCCTCTCCCACATAAAAAATATTAAAAGAAAAATGTAATTCATCGTACTGAAACTTTATTGGACAACAGAAAGATTAAAAATTTATATTACTTCCTAACATATTCTTTGCAGACAACAGAAAGAGTAAAACTTTATCTTACTTCCTAACACATTCTATGCACGCCATGTACATCTTTAATACTAAGTCTAACTTCCAACCAAAAAAAAAAAAACTTAGAAAAGAGAGAAGTAAAGTTAATTACTTGATTACAAACAGCTTTAGCATACTTCAAATCTTCTTCCCATGGGCACTCTGACCAGAAGTTCTCAAAGTCTTCCTACACCAAAACCACACATCAGTATAGTACCACAATTCAATTTTGAGTGATGGGTCTTTCTCCATTTTTGCAAAAAAATTAAAAAAAAAAAAAAATTCACAACCAACGTGATCATATATGTATAAATGGGCATACTTGGAACCAGATTTTGAGGTAGAAAGCGGTGCAGGAATGGCCAGCGGCGTGGAGGAGGCGAAGAGCAACGCTGCTGTCGACGCCGCCGCTGACAAGGACGGCGACTCTGAGGGGCTTGGTGTTGGGCATGGAGCAAGAGAGATGATGATCATCGACATCGAGGCTGTTTGAAAAGCGTAGCGGCACTTGGGCCACCGAAGTAGAGAAAGAAGAAGATATAGAGAGGGGTCTAGAGGGGCTGAATTGAAGGAAGGGTTTTAGATTGATTTGAGTTTGGCGTTGGAGAGAGAAGCTTTGGAATGTGAGGTGAAAGAGAGTGAGCGAGGAGGACATGGACATGGAGATTGGCCTCAGTCTCAGTCTCAGCAGCATTGCTATGTTAATGTGCTACACAGTGTCTACCGATAAGCCTTGTCACACGCACACACAAGTTTTGGTGTACCTTTTGTGCGTGTTTTTTTTTTTGCTAAACGTGTACCTTTGGGTTCAAACTTGGAACAAGAAGTCACTTATTAAATTAAATGAAATAAAGGTAAAAGTAACAAAACTTAAATAAATAAATCAAAACTTGTATAATTGAATAGACTTTTGGTAAAAAATAGATGATATATAATTTAACTCATTATAAATTTTTATTTAGTAAAAAGAAAAAAAAATTACTACTATATATTTCAAAGTTTAAAAAAAAATTCAATTATGCCAATAATGTTTATGACAATTAGAGGTGGACTCCCCTTCCCAGTTTAAATTTATAATTTCTCATATGAATTCCTAAAAATAAAAAATAAAAAAATCTGCCTTTTTATATTTGTTCATAGTTGATTTTAAGCTTGAAAATAGGAGGAGGGTTGTAAAAGGTTAACAATTAAACTAAAATTTAGTCACTCTATTATGAATGGATTCAATACAAGTAAAAAAGACAAGTGAGTCATTTGAGATGGTTTTTTTTTTTTTAATTATAAACTACAATGTTCATAGGAATAAAAGAAAGTACAACTAAGACAATCTACCTACAGGTGGAGGCGAGAGCTCCTAGTGGATTGTCTTCATTGAAGCAAAAAGATTTTTGGTGTTAAGGGAAAACTTTGTAGCTACATGAGCAGCCATATTGCAGTCCCTTTTAACCCATCTAAAAAAACAACATAAGAAACTAGACTTAAGGCTTAAAATACTGCTAATAATGTTAACAATGGACCAGTTGGGGATAACATTCTCTAAGGAAAGAGGATCAAAACAATTTTTGGCATCTCCCTCAATGATGATGTGGTTCCAATCTTTTTCATGTGCGAGTCGGGCAACCTAGAGAATGGCAGAAGCTTCGACTACAACTAGAGAGCTGAAGGTATGGATTTTGGACCAGATTTTAATGATCTCCCCCATACTATCTCTAGCTACTACAGCTTTGCAAAAGATGAATTAGAGATAGCTGCATCGACATTCAGCTTGATCCAAAGATAGGGTGGAGCTTCCCATTTGGCTGGGGGAGGAGCTAAGTTGGGAGAGGCGTCTTCCTCTGTGAACAAGGCTAAATATTCATCAACTTATGTCTTACCCGCTTAAATGATTCTTCTATGTTGATTTTTGCACAATGGTTCAACACTAGGTTCCTTTGGTACCAAATCTCATCAATTATGAAGGCCATATTAAGCAGAATAAGCCACTGATCTTCTGCTGGGTCATGCCGATCTTTGTATTTCAATCTTAGAATTTTCATACATAAACTATCACACTTGGATGCAATCATCGGGGCCAATTTTGCAAGTAGAGCTTTGTTAGTGCTCTTGGTTGTTTTGAATCCAAGCCCACCCTTCCTTCTCAGTGTGCATAGTTCTTACCAAGGTTGGAGATGGTTTGGTCATGTTTGGAGAATAATGATTAATACACTATTAGGAAAAATTAGTTGAGGCAAATTGAGGGAATTAAAAAAGTAGAGAAAGTCTAAAAATAATATTAATAAAAATAACAAAAATAAAAAGATTTATCAATTACAGAAGTAACCTAATATATGAGCTTTTTGTTTGATAGATATTATAGGATTTCAATCTAGAAAAAATAGAATGAAGGAACATGACACATAAGTGCTTGTATAATATAAAAATGACAACATATTAGATAATCAAGCCCAAAATTTACTCACATAATGTCATACAAAGTTGTGAACAGCTTATGTAGGGACCGGGTTTGAGCATTTCTACTGTTGAGAGAGTGGACTCAAGTCTAGTTAGCCCAGTACAATGAATTTGTAGAGAGCAGGTTCAAGAACTAGGCCCTAGCAAGCGGACAACGCCCAATGTGGCATTCACCTCCATCGAAGGCTGGCAGACCAAGATTACCTTCCAAGGTGTGCCCTCGGAACCGGTCCGAGGAGCTTGACAGTGGTCTCCCTCTCTCCCAGGGGATCGTCCAGGGAAAAGAACCGCCTTAGCTGATCTGTTTCTTCCCCTTATTTAGCCCTTTTTTCACAATCTCTCTCTTCCACTTGTTAATCATCCATGCCCTTCCCTTCTGACCGCCCGTCCGATCAGCCGCTTTACCAGCACTCATGTGAGTTGCAGCAACTAAGGCTGCCCTGTCCAGAGGTCACATCTCCATTAGCGCGGCCAGGGGGTTAGGTGAGCGCATTTAGTGTGGAGATGATAGCTTATCCTGGACTTGCTCCTCCGCTTAGTGTTGGTCTCGGTTAACTGAGGGCAGGGTCATCCTCGACAGGGTTCCTAGCAACTCAGACTTTCACCCTTCACCCTTAGACGTTCCTTCCTCCTCGGCATGGTCCTTAGGCCGGATGTAAAGTGGGCCGAGGTTGCCAAGTTCTCAGGCCCCACAATAGTCCCTCAACCTACATTAGCATTGGAGTCTTTTGGCCTACCCAATAAGCGTTTCTGGTGCCTCGATATACGGTGCGCACCCGCACCAAATTCTGGCGGCTGTATGCTTTCCACGACCAGTGGTATAATGGTAATCAGTCGGTGGGGATTTCCTGCCTTTATGGGCGGGAAACTCTGCCCGGTTATCTTTAATTAAGGATATAAATACTTGTTTGAACCGCTTTGCCTCCATATTTTTGTATTTAAGAACTCTGGCACACATACCCTGAATCCGATCAAACCTCCAACCCAATCAGCGTCCCTTTCCAACATAAAAGGCCTGTCCGAGGGGCTTTTCCTCATTTCTATAAGTCCTTCTCTCTAGCTCAAACTTCTTTTCTGATTCCTTTCCTTCCTTCGTTCTTTCTTGAGTCTTTTAGTCGTTGCTAGGGATGGGTAGATTTAAGAAATTAGTTAAGTCTGAAGAGGCGATGGAGAAGTTTATCGCCGATTATAAGATACCCAGTAACGTGGGCATGAGGTATTGCGAGGAAGGGGACTGGTATATTAGAAGGGAAGAGGGCGAGGTTGTGATTCCCATAATCGCCTTCTTAGAAGGGGGTATGAGAATCCCTATGGGCCCCGTGACGAGCGGCTACCTCAAGCATTTTCGGTTAGCTCCCACCTAGTGTGCCGTCAATGTGTTTAGGATACCAGGGTGCGTAGACGCCCTGAATGAGAAAATGAGGTTGAGGTTAACCCACCATGACGTGAACTGGTGCTATAACCTCCAACTCCTGAAGGGCAAGTTGTACTACATGAAAACGAGGGACGATACGATTCGGCTTATCCAGTGCCACCCTGAGTCCAGTAAGGGGTTAAATCAAGATTTTCTCATTGTGTCAGGGGAATGGCATGATGGTCTACATTGCCCGATGATAGAGGGAGAGCCAGGTAGGATACTCGGAGTAAGAGAGGGACTAGCCCCTCTTTTTTTAAATCTGTTTTGTTTGGTTGATGACAAGAGCTCGTTTTTCTTTCTGCAGATCCGCACGCCTTCGAACGTCATTTTAACTTAGTCAACAAGGCAGATTTGGAAGTTGTTCTCAGAGCGGAGATTTTTGTGAACGAGGGCGACAATCAAGTTAGGGCCACTCACAAGATCTTCGGGTACGATCCGACCCAGAAGTCATTCCCGACCCCGAAGTACGTGATCAGGGCTCGAGATCCTCGGCTTCGACAAATCACTGTGGTGGAGCAAGGATTTTCATTTTCTGAAGGATCTTCCATTCCAGAGGGCGTCCCGTTGGCTAGTTCTTCCTCGTCCTATCAAGCTGCGGAGGTCGAGGGAGAGAGTTTGGAAAAGGAGGGAGAAGTAGTTGATCTAGGTTCGTCCGAGGATGAATTTGGTGCATTCGACCAAGCCTATCTGTCCGAGGATCCTTCTGGTGATTTGGGGGATCCCCATTTGTTTGAAGCCGATCTCCTGCCTCCAAGGGCTGGCATTCGGGCCGAAATGGGTTCTAAGAGGCAACCCCGAATCAATCTGTTTAACTTGCTTGAGGGCAAGCCAAGGAAGGACGTGCCGAGGGAGTCACAGCCTAAGCCTCCTCTACCCGCACCCAAGCTTCCTTCTCCCCCACTTAAGCCTTTGCCTGTGCAGGCCAAGTCGTCCTCTACTCCGACAATCTCGGACCCTCGGCTCGAGTCCACCGACCTGAAAAGGAAGAGGCCTTCCAAGGGCAAAGACCCTGTCGACAAGGGGAGATCTCATTCCTCCCAAGAGGAAGATGAAGCTCGCCGACCTTCCAAGCAGCTGAGGATTGGTGGTCAGAGTTTGGAGGAATGAGATGGCTTTGGATGAGGGTGAGGGCACGCATGCCAAAGGTCCTCCTCCTTCGATTGAGAGTTGTTGCGGTTGTAGTTCGTGTCAAACTTCCAGCGCGACAAGGTTTAGGCATCATCCTGATGATGTCGTGCATGGCAATCAGGAGGGAGGTCCATGAAGTACATAACGCCTTTCTCCGGTGCGCGTCCATGCCTACCCTTCAAGCTGGCAATGACTCGCGCCTGGCCTACCTACCGGTGGAGGCTCGTAAGATTACGTCATGTTCGGTGCCCGGGTGTTGCACCTCCAATGGTTAATCACCATGGGGCTGGGAGAGCATCAAGGGAACATCATGGGGAGGGGCCATCAGGCGCTTTTGCATCTGCTCCTCTCTTCGTGCCGGCACCATCCGCACCGGCCTGGGGGTTGTTGGTAGCCTTAAAACAAGCCTGCCTTAGCCCTCCCTTCTAGGGTTAGCTTTAGAACAGGCCCGTATGGGCCTCTGTTTATAGAATTAGCTTTAAAACAAGCCTATCTGAGCCTCTATTTGTATTATGTATTTATTTTCTGTTTAATAAAATGCTGCAATGTTTGTTCCCTTTTCTTTTTCTTGAATCTTCTGCTTTTCTGCAATGATTATTTCTTGTGCAAACACGTCATTGTTTGTTGTTCCTTCTTTTCTTTTCTTTTTTTGATGGGATTCGAGATCGGTGTCATCGGTGGTGACGAAAAACTGCCTAACCTCGCGCAAGCCCCCAACGGGGGAATCATTGACCGTTGCGCTTGCTAACGCACTAGTTCTTCCCACAGACGGTGCCAATTGTAGAGACCGGGTTTGAGCACTTCTACTATTGAGAGAGTGAACTCAAGCCCAGTTAACCCAGTACAATGAATTTGTAGAGAGCAGATTTAAGAACTAGGCCCTAGCAAGCGGACAACACCCAATGTGGCATTCACGTCCATCGAAGGCTGGCAGACTAAGATTACCCTCCAAGGTGTGCCCTCGGAACCGGTCCGAGGAGCTTGACAGTGGTGTCCCCTCTCTCCCAGAGGATCGTCCATGGAAAAGAACCCCCTTAGCTGATCTATTTCTTCCCCTTATATAGCCCTTTTTTTCACAATCTCTCTCTTCCACTTGTTGATCATCCATGCCCTTCCCTTCTGACCGCCCATCCCATCAGCCGCTTTACCAGCACTCATGTGAGTTGCAGCAACCAAGGCTATCCTATCCAGAGGTCACATTTCCATTAGTGCGGCCAGGGAGTTAGGTGAGCGCATTTAGTATGAAGGTGACATCTTATCCTGGACTTGCTCCTCCGTTTAGTGTTGGTCTCGGTTGGCCGAGGGCAGGGTCATCCTTGGCAAGGTTCCTAGCAACTCAAACTTTCACCATTCATCCTCGAACGTTCCTTCCTCCTCGGCATGGTCCTTAGGCTGGATGTAAAGTGGGCCGAGGTTGCCAAGTTCTCAGACCCCACAGCTTATTTAGCTGAAATATAAAACTTTTTACTAAAAATACTGTAAATAAAACTCAAAAGTAGCTAAAATAATTTAGTAGGTCTCATGAATAATACAAAAAATAAGCTGAATAATAGCAAAAATAAACTAAATAGCAAAAAAAATTGATTTTTTAAGCCAATATCAAATACAATCTAAGCATGTAAATTTATACTCATATTATTTATTTTGCATTTAATTTTTTATTTTTCTTTATCTATAGAGAGTAGATAATGATAAATTGGATATGAAAAAAGATAAACAATTAAAAAAAATTAATATTTTAATTAAAAATTGTGTAAAATAAATAATTTTTTTCTTATAATAAAAAAATGTGAATAACTTAAGTCCGGAAGGGGAGTAAATGACCCCATTTATGCCAGTCAATTCAGAAATGCCACGTAAGCTATTAAATTTAAATTTAATACACCTATTACACAATTAAAACCCACATAAAAGCTCTCTCTTTCCTGTTCTTCTCTTTCAACGTCCCCTTCACCAAATTTCTAACTCTCTCTTCCACCGTACCTTTCTGTGAGACACCCATGGTTGAATCTCCATGCCACCGAGTCCCACACCACCACCACTGGCGACGCTTGCCGTTGTGGCCTTCTTCTATCTTATGGTTCTCTCTGATTTCTCGTTCTCTCTAGCCCAAATCCAGCTATGGCTGAGCTTACGCTTGCACCAACTCCACCATGGCTGGCGGTGCTTCTCACCTGCTTCACCACCACTGGTGACAATATTAAAACAATTCATTGCTTGGGTTTGGCTTTCATTTTAATTTTAATGTTAATTTTTGGAGTGCACAGAAGATGTTTGTGAAAATGTCTGTTAGAAACTTTGAAGTTATTATAAAAATAGGCGTGGGGTGGTTTGCTAATTTATTGTTGTTTTAGTATGCGGGGTTTCCCCTCTGTATGGGTTCCTTTTGTTTGCTTTTGAAATTTTAAAAGTTAGTGATTTATTACAAGCTCATTGATTTTTGTTTGTGTTTTTCATGTCATTCTAAATCTGATGGGAAATTAATATATAGGTGTTTTCTTATGTGAATTGTATATGATTCTCTTTATAATTGCTGAAATTTATGAATTATTTATCTTAGATACCATCTTAAATTCCTTAATGTCAAATACATGTGAAAGTTGCTTGGGTTTTAGTTTTTTTCCAACTTTCAAACGTTGGTGCTTGTGAAAGTTGAGATTTTGTGTGCTGGAGTATGAAATTCTTGTGGGTATTTTCCTCTTAACAGTTAACACTATAAGTTGTGAAAACTTGTTCTTTACATTATAAAGTCTTAAACATTAGTTACATGCCTCATATGTTGTACATGCATTTTAATGATATAGTGGCTTGTCGATGTTATACTTATATTTGTGATAAGTTATTGATATTATGCTTTTGTCTTCTTAAAAGATTTTGTTTTGGGAAAGAGAGTGATTTGTAGTTTTGATATTAAACTAGATGGTGTGATGCAAACCTCGGGTGTGGGTTTATATTTGTATTGATATGAATGAAATTGAATTTATTTCACTACTTTGTTGCAGGTTAAAACTTAAAAGTTGAACTATCAAGATGATGCACTGAAGAACTTCAAGAAGATTGACCAAGTACCAAGTTGCTAGGTGCCACCTACTTATCTCCTTATATAGCCAACGAAGCATTATAAGGTTATATATGTATATACACATAAATCAGACAGTATTCCTTTATATGACCTGTATGTATGTTAGATTGATACCAATAAGGCACAAAACATAGCATGCTAGTAAAACCTCTCATACCCACCTTGACCTCTAAACAACTAAATCAAATCCATGCTCAAATCCTCAAAAATTCAAAACCCCATTTGTTAAATGCTTTACTGGGAGTTCTCACGAACTCCCCCACCCCACAAAATGCCCTTGTCGTCTACAACCAAATGCTCCACCACCCAACTTCCCACAATCATTACACATTCACCCACGCACTCAAGGCATCCACCTTATTGCATGCACACCAAAAAGGCCTTGAAATCCATGCACATGTCATAAAATCTGGTTACTATTCTGATATCTTCATCCAGAACTCCTTGCTTCATTTCTACGTGGTTGCAAATGATATCATATCTGCCTGCCGGATTTTTGACTCTATATCTTTCCCGGATGTTGTTTCATGGACTTCGATCATTTCAGGGCTTTCTAAGTGTGGTTTTGAGGAGGAAGCTATTGTTAAGTTTTGTTTCATGAACGTAAAGCCTAATTCTACTACTCTTGTTAGTGTTTTGTCTGCTTGTTCTAGCCTAAGAGCTCTCAAGCTCGGCAAAGCCATTCATGGATATAGTTTGAGGAATTTGGATGAAAGTAATATTATTTTGGATAATGTAGTACTTGATTTTTATGTGAGATGTGGGTCTTTGGGAAGTGCGAAGTACTTGTTTGTGAATATGCCTAAGAGAGATGTGGTTTCTTGGACTACAATGGTGGGTGGTTATGCACAAAGAGGATTTAGTGAAGAGGCAGTGAGGGTTTTCCAGGAAATGGTGGAAGGAGGAGAAGCTCAACCTAATGAGGCCACTATTGTCAATGTATTGTCGGCATGTTCTTCGATTGGTGCATTGAGTTTGGGTCAATGGGTGCACTCCTACATTGAAACGCGAAGTGATCTTCCAGTGGAGGGTAATGTGGGAAATGCCTTAATCAACATGTATGTTAAATGTGGGACTGCAGGTATGGCAATTCACATTTTTAACAAGCTTCTGCGCAAGGATATCATATCATGGAGTACCATTATTAGTGGCATGGCCATGAATGGCCATGGCATGCATGCATTGCAGCTCTTCTCGCTCATGCTAGTTCATGGGGTTCCTCCAGATGATGTAACTTTCATTGGCTTACTATCAGCCTGCAGCCATGCAGGCCTTGTAGATAGAGGCTTGATGATCTTTGAAGCAATGAAAAATGTATACGGTATTATGCCCCAAGTACAGCATTATGCTTGCATGGTAGATATGTATGGACGTGCTGGGCTCTTGGAGGAAGCAGAGGATTTTATTAGGCAGATGCCTGTGGATGCTGATGGACCAATTTGGGGAGCTTTGCTTAACGCTTGCAGAGTTCATTGGAATGAGAAGATGTTTGAACGGATCAGACAATGTCTTCTTGATACAAGAGGTGTGAGTATCGGGACTTTTGCTTTATTGTCAAACTCATTTGCTAGTTCTGATAGATGGGAAGATGCTAATAAGGTCCGTGATGAAATGAGATCCATGGGGTTGAAGAAGATGGCAGGGTGTAGCTGGATAGAGGTTAATCCCTCCACCCATACCCTGGATAAACCAGATGCATGCTTCACATATGCAGGATAATAATTTGCTGTTATTGATCACCCGTAAGAAGATTTTAATTGAACTGATCCGATTTTTCCGATTTTGTTTAAATTGTTTGATTCTCAGATATAAGACTTTGTGTAAATTTATCTTAAATACTTTCTAATAATGCAGGTATGTTGTTGGATGGAGGGTCCTCCAACATTGAATGCGTAGTTTTGATTGGAACTATATGACCCCTGATCCCAGGTATGTTTCATGGTTAGTATGATGAATTCACCTGCTGATTGTTACATGAAGTAATTATTGATCCAGAATAACTTGAAATTACAGTAACTTATTGAATGCCTTCTCTTTCATTTAGATTTTTGGGTTTTATACAGTGTAAGATAGTCATAAACCAACTCTAGATTAGGTGTTGCAACCTGGGAAGAATATGTTGGTATGTATTGTTTGCACGGTACAAATTCAGTTAAGCCTATTCTTTTCTAGCTCTTCCCCTCAAATTTTACTTTTGGAGACACAGTGATAGAACATTCCAATTAGAACAATTGGCTCTGTCATTACTGTATGAGCATATCTTAGAACAAATTGACGACTTTTGATTAATGAATCTTCTTTGTTGATGGATGTAACAAATAATAAACTTTCTTTGTTTGCATTCTAGACTTGAACTTTGCTATGTAAGTCTTTTCATTTGGGAATGTAATGATTTTGCAGCTCCTGGGAAGTTCATTCTAACACACCCAGACATCAAGATGTATATGTTATTGAGTATCAGATGTATCACGTGACTCATGCTGTTCTGTGTAAATGCTACCGTGGAACCTGCATATCACATCAAGGTGTATATGGCTTTTGAAATAATTGTACTAAAGGGATTTTCTCCTGGTAATAACTAGTAAGTTGCATGATAAACACCCTCTTCAGGCAGCCTGCCAAGCGTGTGCATTTCAATAACCTGATGCCATTTAATATTTGCTTTAAATGTTTTTACTATCTATCTCTATATTACTTACAATATTCTGATCCTAAAATTGCAGAGAGTAATCAGACAGAGTTGGCTTTAGGACGATCATGCCCATGTTCTTTTCTAAAATGGAGGACAATGAGAAAAGGATGGGTTCAATGGTGGAGCTCTTCGAGAGGAATAGTAGAGAGTGCGAAAAGAGATTGTGCACTGCACTGCATGATAGGGCTCCAATGTTTGTGATGACTGTAAATGATTAGGAATTAAATTTTAATTTCAGAAGCTGAGAGCTCGATGTTGTTGATGAGAATAAGAACTAAAATTTTGATGCTTGTATCCAGCCTTCCTCCCTATTGGGGTGGTTCTATTTGAGCTTGTTTTGCTAATTCACTTTGTTCAAATGAAGATGCTATTTTTTACCTTGTTCCCCAAATTCAATTTATAATTTAGCATCTATTGCTTAATTTTGAATTTTGAGAAATACCTTAACAATTTGGTTAATTAATTCTGATTTCTGATTACGAAGTGTATGCTATGTGGAGTGCTGGAACTGGTTCTTAGAATATTTTTTTACTTGAATTTTATTCGAAATTTGGTTTTGATGCTTTTGGAATGGTTTTCTATTTGGGTTATTTTTGGATAAATGCTCAAGCCATCTTATGGAAGTTTACTGTAGATAAAGAATTTAAGCTGGTTCAGGAAGCAGTTGGCAAAGACAAGATGCTAGTTAGCAGTTCAAAAAAAATAAAAATAAAAAACAGGTACTAGTTTGCGAAGACAAGGTACTTGTGGTATTGCTTATTTGGTTGTGAAGAAAATGAAAGAATGTGAAAGAAAATTGGAGTTTTTAGGGGAAGAGATTTTTGCAAGAGGAATGGATGGAGGTGTCAAGGATTATGGTGGTTTAAGGTGGCCAACCTTGAGTTTGGCCATGGGTAAACCCATTCATGACCACTCACCACTAATGTAAGAAAAATAGAAAGGAAAAACAAATTAAATGAATCTTATAATAATTTTTATTAAGCTTTACTCTAAGAAGAATTATTTCATATTCATAAAAAAAATAAAAAAATAAAAAAATTCATTAAAATGAATAATGTGTTCAGTAGGTCATAACATTTTTTTTTTGTCAAACTCATTCTTTGGTTATTTGACTTATTTCTCAAAGTTTGACTCTTAATAAGTAATAATTAAAAATTTAAAACAACAAGGGCTGGTTGATTGTGAATTTATGACCTAAAATTCAGTGGGTATTTTTGAATTTTTATCATTATTATTTTAATGATTTCAGTCTAATAATAATAAATAAATAAATAAATAAAAAGCCTTTGTTTCCCAATGCGGGTTGATGTAGTTGATAGTTAAGTCCAAGTTGTCAACTCATGTCCTATGGTTCTAGTTTAGAGACAGAAGAATCAGACTCTTTGGCTGTTTGGTAGAACATCTTAGCAACATGTTTTCAGATTTTAAATAATATTATACGTATTTTTACATATTTTTTCACCTACACATATTTCAAAAAAATTCAAACAAAATTACTTAAGCTCTTCTACTAAATGGGCCCTTCATCATTCACAAAAGCCCAAACCATTTCTGACATTAAGGCTGTGTTTGGTTGTCGTAAAATATTTTTCGAAAAATAGGCTATTTTCCGGAAATGCTATTTTCGGGAAATAAAAAGATTTTCAAGTGTTTGGTTGCATTATGAAAATTGTTGTAGAAAATATTTTCATGTGTTTGGTTCTATTATGAAAATGCTATTTTCCTACACATTTTTCACATTTTCTCACATATTTTCTCAGCATCCAAACAAATTTTATTACAAAAAATTTCAAAATCACAGCCAAATCCCAACACCACACACCACCGAAACTCCATTTCAACCCACGGCAGCAAACTCCAGCAATCAAAAGCCACAAAAGAAACAAAACCAAAGAAAAAAAATCATCAAATCCGGTCAGATCGTTGTAGTCAAGCCACTGGGTTCGATCGGTGCGGCGCGGTGTGACTCGCTTGGTCTCGCCAGCGCGGTGCGACTGGTGGGTTCGTGGGTCAAAGGTCGCCGGCGATGGCCTCTGGGCTTGGAGTGGCGGTTCGTGCTCTCTCTCTCTCTGACTCGCTGGGTCTCTCTCTTTGTGCTCTCTTCTCTGTTTTCCAGAAATGGTTATTTGAGGTGAAAATAAAAACAGAAATCATTTTCACCCTTGACTCACGGTCAAGTAAAAAGGATTTCCGAAAAATTGATTTTTCATGGCAACCAAACACCCGAAATTACAGAAAAGCATTTTCAAAAATGGTTTTCAACCAAAATAAACGCAGCCTAAAAAATAAAAACACAAAGACAGCTTTGTCCTCCACCAGACACACACAACCATGAACCAACACCAACTTCGCTGGACAAAACTCCTCCTCACATTCCTAAGTTTACGTGCCGGCACTACACACTCCTTCACGTGCAATTTCTTTCTATGGTACCCAAAGCAATAGCTTCACACTCTTTCTTGAGGTCAATTCCGTCAGTTCACAAATTCTCTCTGCACTAAAACTGGCCTCAAAATCTCTGATACACACGTTGCAGATCTCTCATGCCTACTTGGCCATCCCTTTCCAATTTTGCCTTTTGGTCTTTTCGGCTGCTTGTGATTCGGATTAGTCTTGGTCACTTACCCACCACCAAAATGTCCAAAACCCATCACCCTCCACTCACACCACGCCACGTCATCACCCCAATCCCTTTCATTGGTCCACGTCCCCTAAAAGTCTCACTACTAAACAACACTTTGAAGTAGATAGTAGAGCAATATAGTTGATAGTAGCTACCCACTAAAAACCTGACACCTGTAGCACAGCTCTTCTTTTTTCTTTTTTCTTTTTTCTTTTTTTTTTTTGAGAAACAGCTTACTTATACTTAAGTGATAGATTGGAAAGTGATTATTAGCTAGTTTTGTATTTATCTTTATTTTGAATAATTTAACTTTTAACTTTTTGAATCATAAATAAACAATTCTCAAATATTCATAAAGAGCTTAAATATGAGTTGTGATAATTACATATTGTGTACGAGATAAACAAAATATGATTT
Source organism: Quercus suber (assembly GCF_002906115.3). Taxonomy (NCBI): domain Eukaryota; kingdom Viridiplantae; phylum Streptophyta; class Magnoliopsida; order Fagales; family Fagaceae; genus Quercus; species Quercus suber. The sequence continues at coordinate 2,327,823 of NW_027069478.1, forward strand.
AAACTAGAGCGGGTAAGAAATGTGAAAACACAATCAGCATATTTAACAAAATTAGCATATGGTATAAGAAACATAACTAAAATTAGCCTCATTACAAGCGTTTTGCATGTGTGATGAGACTTTTTATTTTTGTTTTAGTATAATAATTTTTCATTCATTCATCTTTTCCATGTACTAAGTTCACTGAATGCCTAAAGATTTTTTATTCAAAATAAAAGAAAATGTAAAAGAAGCAAAAATATATAAATAAATAAATAAAATAGTGTATTTGTTTAAAATTAAAAAAAAAATGATAAGAGATGAGGAGATTATAAATGTAGGGATAAAGGCCCAAAATCATATATTGGGCCTTGGACTCGATCTGAGGACATAGGATGGTCCGAGAAGGGACAAATAATCCTAGGGGACTCCAATTTGAAAGTTTTACAGGTCAAGAACAAATGGAAGGTGATCCAAGGAGTAGCACCTCCTTGGATATAAAGAACGCAACCCATATTAGCATCCCCACGATCAAGGTGATCTTCTGGGAAACTCCAGCAATAAATATGGACATCATACGCCTACAAAGAACAACAGGAATTTAGGAAGATCTGAAGAAAAGCTGTCACCGCCGCATTAAATGCACTGCAGCTATTTTTCTGACCGCATTTATGTGGAGAGGACTCCTGAATAGTGTCACCTTGATCACCGCAACTCATAGAGAACCAGAAAGGGTGTTTGATGGGACGGGTACTCGAGTAGTGGGTTGGATGATTGACAAGTGGAGGGCCAGGATCACCAGGAAAGAGGTATATAATGTGAAAAATCCCTGAAAGTGGGGGAGATGGGAAAAAATAGAGAAAGAACATTGTAGCAACTAGAACTACACTTGTAATTAGTTTCATTGATCTATACAAACATTTGCCTCCTCGGCAATACGTTCACTCAATCTTACGTACTTTGTTCTTGCATGATTGTCTTTCAAACACTTCCTAGCCGTTGTTAGATTCACTAAGGCCTAGTTCTTGGACTCACTATCTACAAATTTATTATGCTGAGCTCAGTAACCCACAATCCAATACATGTTGGGCTTGGGCTGCAAACCGTGGCCATACAGTAAATTGTTGCGAACGTGAGTTTAGTAAGAAGTTTTTAAATTGTGAACTTTTATTTTAAAAATTTGTTTACCATAATTAAAAACCGATAAGTGAGCAAGAAGGAAATATTTTGGGATATCTAAAACTTAGAATCTGCAACTTAAGTGGAAGCCTAAATATAGATAAATATAGATATAGAACTATAAAAGTATAGATGTGGGTGGAAAAGGCCCAATCTAACATAGTGGGCCTAGACCCCCATGTGAAGATTACTGTGCGTCCGAAGAGAAGGAGATGAGAAAGCAAGGCTCATCTGGAAGAAGGATCCTCAGAAAGAAAGATGGTTGCCGTCCGAGGAGACCGCCGTCTATCCGAGGAGATTTTATTCCTCGGACGCGAATAGTATGGATCAATTGAACGTATAAAAGGTCAGAGTGATCTTCCGAGCACTCTTCCTGATCAAAATAAGGTCTGAGTATACTTGGAGACGATAATCATGAAGAAATATCTAAAGGAAAAGCTGCTACCATCGTATTTAAGGCTCTGTAGCAACTTTTCTAGCCGCATTTAAGTGGAGAAGACCCCTAAACAGTGTAACCTCACCTACCGCCACTCACACAGAGCTAAAGGAGATACTTGACGTGACATATACTCAAATAGGCTCACAGATGAAGTACAAGTGGACGATGGAGATGATGGAAAAAGAGGATATATAAAGGAAGGAGGCTCCTGAGAAAAAAAAAAAGGCAATAGGAAAGAAAAGAAAACTTTACTGTAGCTCTAAGAACTGTAACCATTACATAATCAATGATATGCCTCTTCAGACACCAATTGATTCCATTTTTTATGTGTAACTTCATGCTGGTTTATACTTGGAAGTTGTGATTAACTGTTGTCAATTCCATAGTCAGTCGAGCTCTTTCACCCATTCTCTACAAATTCATTGTTTTAGGCTTAGGCCACAAATCCTAACCCTACAATAGATTTTTAAGAGAAAAATTTAGAGGAGTAATGTTATAACCATAAACAATTTTACAATATTTTTACAAATTGCTGATGTGACCAATTTTTATTAATTTTTATCTAGACTCATTATTAATATCACTTTTTTATTTACCAATAATCACTCACCACATCAAGTTTGTAAAATAGTTTGTATCTCTAGCATTATTATTTTTAAAGATCATTTTAAGAAAGTTTTTATAAATTTTTTTTTTAATATATTGACAGCTTATACTATTCTTTTATAAAATTTTCCATAAAAATAGTATTTGAAACTTCCTAAAATAATTTATTAACTAGATTTCAGCTGGAGTAGGTACTAGAGTGTGAAAAAAAAATTGAAAACACGACTTCAACTTGACACAGCTTGTGCAGCAATAATTAGAATTTAGAAGTCCAAAACAAAATCCAACCTGGCCGGTTAGCAACAGAGAATCTCAAACTCCTCTGGCGGACATTTCAACTTCTCCCACAACGACGTCATTCACAAAGAACAAACCTTCAACACCCTCTGATCACCCCATCTAACGGTCCTCGTTTTTCCCTCCCCCTAAAACCCCCCCCCCCCACATTTCCTTCGTCCCCACTTACAGAAGTTTTTCAGTTGGGTAGCACACGTTCAATCTTATTTGGTAAGTTAGACTCTTTTTGGAAGTCGATTTTAACAAACTCGACTTCCAGGCAAATTGATGAACTCAGTATTGGCGACTTTCAATGGAAGTCGAGTTCACTGAACTCGACTTCCACTTCAGAGTTACTTACTTCGTGGAATTTGTCTGGAAGTCGAGTTTATTAAAATCGACTTCCAGAAAAGAGTCTAACTTACGATATAACTTCGAACTCGTGCTACCCAGCTGAAAAATTTCTGAAAATATTCTGTTTGGCAAATTTTGCCTGTGCAGCAATAATTAGAATTTAGAAGTCCAAAACAAAATCCAACCTGGCCGGTTAGCAACAGAGAATCTCAAACTCCTCTGGCGGACATTTCAACTTCTCCCACAACGACGTCACTCACAAAGAACAAACCTTCAACACCCTCTGATCACCCCATCTAACGGTCCTCGTTTTTCCCTCCCCCTAAAACCCCCCCCCACATTTCCTTCGTCCCCACTTAAAAGTTAAAACCACACACACACAGAGCTAGAGAGAGAGAGATAGAGACATGGCGTCGATGGCGCTCACTTCTTCACTAACCTTACCACCTAGCTCTTTCCCTTCCCTCCGTTCCCGCAACCCCTCCAAATCCGCTCATTTCCTTCCCTCCCTAAGAATTCCAAATCCCATTTCCATATCCCATTCCCAATTCACTAACAAATCCTTTCCCATTTCACTATCCCCGTTACCAAACAAGTCTAGTAATTATAACAACAAAAAATTATTCACTGTTAAAGCTACAGCCAGTGGGGCTGCCACGTCAGCCAATCCGCCAGCGCCGGCGTCGCCGCCGTGGCAAGGCGCGGCGTTAAAGCCGCTTCTGGCGTCGATCGCCACCGGAATTATCCTCTGGTTCGTTCCGGTGCCCGCGGGAGTTACGCGCAACGCGTGGCAGCTGCTCGCGATCTTCCTCGCCACCATCGTCGGGATCATCACCCAGCCTCTGCCTCTCGGCGCCGTCGCGCTGCTCGGCCTCGGCGCCTCCGTGCTCACCAAGACGCTGACGTTCGCCGCCGCGTTCTCCGCCTTCGGAGATCCGATCCCGTGGCTCATCGCGCTCGCTTTCTTCTTCGCCCGCGGGTTCATCAAGACCGGGCTCGGGAACCGAATCGCTTACCAGTTCGTCTCCTTGTTCGGAAGCTCGTCGTTGGGGCTAGGTTACAGCTTGGTTTTCAGTGAAGCGCTGTTAGCTCCGGCGATCCCGTCGGTTTCAGCGAGAGCCGGAGGGATCTTTCTCCCGCTCGTGAAGTCACTCTGCGTCGCTTGCGGCAGCAACGTCGGCGACGGGACCGAGGAGCGGCTCGGATCGTGGCTGATGCTCACGTGCTTTCAGACGTCGGTGATTTCGTCGGCGATGTTCTTGACGGCGATGGCGGCGAATCCATTGAGCGCGAATCTGACTTTCAACACGATCAAGCAGACGATCGGTTGGACCGATTGGGCCAAGGCGGCGATCGTGCCTGGTTTGGTGTCGTTGATTGTGGTTCCGTTTCTTCTGTACTTGATTTACCCGCCGACGGTGAAGAGTAGCCCCGATGCGCCGAAATTGGCGAAAGAGAAGCTGGAGAAGATGGGACCAATGACAAAGAATGAGATTATTATGGGTGGAACTCTGCTTCTTACGGTACATTTCTCTCTCTCTCTCTGTGATAATCTTATCTATTGGATTTTAGGTTATTGATGCTTTACATAGTGATTTTGAGCTACTCTTGCTATCTGTGCTTTTGTGTATTTTGAAATTTTGGATGGTGTTCATGTTGGTAACTATTGTATCTTAAGTAGAGATTTCTTGCTCAATTGGTTGAGGATAATGTGACTGTAGTGTCAATAATGTGCTAGTGTCTTGGTCTTATGGGCTCATAGCAGAGGGTAGTTTGTCTTCTTTCTTGCTGATTGATGTGGGGAAATTTTGAGTAGATTGATGCAAAAGTAGCTGAATTTGGAGATTTTTGACGGTTTCACTGCAGAGGTTAGTTTGGATGATTGAGTGTATATTTTTGTTCAAGAATTTGTATTGTTATGTTTACTGAATCATGTGTCCATATGCAAGCTGAAGTTTCGATTTTTATAACATAAGGTGGTCAGAAAAGTCTGACATTGGCAATTACATATCCGAAAACCAAATTAGAGTGTAAGTTTTAGTGTTACGTAAATACTTTTTGAAGTTCACTGATGTTGGGGGGGTGGGGGGTGGTTGGCCAAGCACCAGTAGGCATAAATTATATCTTCTGCCACTTGGGTTGTTGTAAAGGACGCTTCTTGATTGGTATGCATATGTTTGTGTGTGTCTCCTGCATGTTATGTATGTGTCTTTCTGCAACCAAGTGTGTTTAACTCAATTGTATTAGCATTCCAGAACTGGACTTTCCAAATTCTATAAGCACCAAGAGTATTAATGTTTTCTTTCACTGATTCAGTATGCTAATTATTTGACCTTATATATGTTGATCTTTAGTATTTGTTATTCACCAAATTAATTATCAACTCAAAGACATATTAGGCCAGTGGCATTTGGGCCAACTAGAAGTCATTCACTAAATTAATTACGAACTGAAGTGGTATTCTGTTGTTCACCTCGCATTGGTTTGGGGTGGTGGACAAGTATGGGGGTTTGGATCCCTAAGTCTTTACCTATGCAAAAAGAAAAGAAAAGAAAAGTCATATTATGTTTTTTCTGTCATCGACTTCATTCCCCTATGATGCATTTAGACAAATGAATCACCAAGTTCATGCCGGTTTCAATATGTATGCAGTGTTATAAATATTTATTTAATTTCTGCACGTGTTCTTTATTGTGATACCTCTCTCCTCTGTTCTTTATTACGTCAGGTGGGTCTCTGGATTTTTGGAGGGGTGCTGAATGTGGACGCTGTCACTGCCGCCATTCTTGGATTATCTGTCCTCCTGGTCGCTGGGGTTGTGACATGGAAGGAGTGCTTAGCTGAATCAGTTGCCTGGGATACACTCACATGGTTTGCTGCACTCATTGCAATGGCTGGATATCTCAACAAATATGGTCTCATCTCCTGGTTCAGCCAAACTGTAGTCAAGGTTTGTCTTCTATCCTCTTACTGGCATCTCATTGCTCACATCAAAGTGCTTAAACTGTGGGTTTTGGTTGTTGGGTGCCATGACTGAGACATATATATATTATATCATTGACATTACTTCTTAAAATGTCTGAGACTTATCTCAGAAACATTCATCTCCCCTTTCCTTTTCCTATGATTAATGGTAAATACATTATCTGATTTTGAATCCTCTAAATAATACTATAAAAGTATCAACATTGGGTTTAATGAATTAGATGATTTCATTTATTCATAGGTGCAGTCTTTCTGTTAGCCACTGATAGACTAATCAGTCTAGCAAGATGCCTTGAACACTTTATTTTTTTCATAATAGTATCTTGAATTCTTTATTCTTATACCATATGGTGTTTCCTAAAATTTTATTTTTGCTGGGAAAATGATGCTTAGAGAGTTGCATTGTAAATAATCTAAATTGATCATCAATAATCCCTTTGATAAGTAAGATGTCAGAATGGAGGGGCAAAAAAACGTTGTATTAATAATCTTTTAGTAAATGCGTGTGTGTGTGTGTGTTTAATTTAGAAATGGAGAGCAAATTGAAGCAATACCTTAAATCTGTGTATTGACCTCAAACACACACAGTATATATATTGTTTATTTATTTTCCAAAAGCACTGTATTATGTTCTAATTCCTTTATCACTACCTTCTAGTTTTGATCAGAGATTTAAGTTGCCTTTGCATTAGTGACAAATTATTTCTACTCTTAGGCTTTATTGCAGATATTGTATCTAATCATTATAAAGGTTCTCTAACACTATGTTAAACTATTTTTACAGTTTGTTGGTGGATTGGGTCTTTCATGGCAGCTATCTTTTGGCATTCTGGTTCTCCTCTATTTCTACACTCACTACTTCTTTGCAAGCGGAGCTGCTCATATTGGTGCCATGTTCACAGCCTTCTTGTCTGTTGCTAGTGCTCTAGGCACTCCACCATACTTTGGAGCCATAGTGCTTGCCTTCCTTTCGAACCTCATGGGTGGCCTTACCCACTATGGCATTGGGTCAGCTCCTGTTTTCTATGGTGCCAACTACGTCCCTCTTAGTAAATGGTGGGGCTATGGATTCCTCATATCTATTGTCAACATTATTATCTGGCTTGGAGTTGGAGGAGTTTGGTGGAAGTTCCTTGGCTTGTGGTAAAGTAGTTGGTCATTAGAATTTGACGACCTGAAGTTTAGTAATTTCTGATTTTTGTTCACTCCCATGTGCGATTTTCATTACATGTTTACTTTTGAGGCAGGATGTTAATTTATTTCGATTCTTTATCTTAGAAAGAATCTTTTGGTGGCTTCAGTGGACAGACCTTAGGGGGGAAATTGGTATACAGATAAGGTCTATGTAGAGCAGACCATTCGAATTTGTATCTGAAATTTTGACATGGTACGAGTGATAACTGCCTGAAATTTATAACACAGTGATTACTTGGATCCTTGAATGATTCTCTTTCTCCTCGCTACACATTTTGTTTGTTTGTTTGTTTTTTTTTCGTTATGTTGAGAAAGGGAAAGGTGAATCATTGCAGTATATGTTGGAAGGCTCATACAGTGTTAGGAGATTATGATGGATTTTTTTACATAGAGAAGCAAAAGCAGTGATCTATCTGCTTCTTTTGATGGTGAAAAAAACCAATTGAACGAGCTTGTGTTCCATTACTAGCATGACCATTCATTGAACATATTATATATGAAAAATAATTACCAAATATGATGCCCTTCAACTTGAGCATTAAAATGAAAATTTTCTTAACAAGGGCCAAACTCTGGATGAATATGATTGCCTTTTCAGGATTGAATGGGATCTTTTGCAAAATCAAACTGGACCAAGTTGTAAAGGAAATGGAATTTAAATTAGTCCATTGTGTCTTTGAACCTTAACATATGCCATTTTAGGGTTTTAACTTCTTTTTCTGGCTGTTAACCAAGTGATGCGAAATTGTTCTTTAACGCATGCATACAATTAGATGAGTTAATTTACTCTGCTTTAAGAACATGAAATTGTCTACATATTGAAATACTATATTGAACGTAAATAATGTAGTAACATAGGTTATGGTGACTTATCAAGGGATATTGTGAATCTGATACTCGCATCAATACTCAATATATTCTCTCTCTTTGTCAAATTAAGCTCCAAAAGTTAACTGTGACTTGGGCTTAGAATCAGCTTGCATTCATATTAGGTTCGACTCAAAAGCTTTCAAGGTGCAAAGTATAAAGCTTGCCAAACGATAATTCTTTGTGTGGGATCCACCACTTTTAATTTTTTTTTTAATTTAAAAAAAATAAAAAAAGGAAAATTAGCTACGAAACAGAAAATAAAGGGAAAGAAAAGTTTGAAATCAAAATGTGAAAATGTGACTAGAAATTTTTTTTATAATCAAATGTGAGTAGAAATTGAAAGCTATAATTGTCATTGCTCTTCCCAAGGCAAAAAGAAAATTAGTATTAAAAAGCTAGTCGTATTGTTGAAGATGTTAGTTGGCACCTAACTGGAAATGACCGTTAAAGCTCTGACTGTATTGTTGAAGCTTTAAGACGTTAGTTGGAAACTAGCTTAGAAAACGAGTCTATTGCTTGGAATTTGGAACGCATGAATAGCCCATGGTCATATACATTCTACTTTTTTCCTATTGTATTGGTCAATATAACCGTATATACTGATCCATGTATGATGTATCTATAATATTTTATTTCTATTGTCCATTATAACACCATGGATACCTATGTAATACTTTATTCCTTAGTTCATGTTTTCTTGAAGAAGAAGAAGAAAAAGAAGAAGAAGAAGAAGGAGAGGGCCTCATCTTCTGGTTTTATGATGAGGAAACAGAAAACTGTCTTGCCATTTCTGGGGACAAGAACCCAAGAAAGAGGAGAGAGACTGTTTTGAAACCAAATAAAATAGAGTATTACTAACAACTGCAGGTCTTTTAGTAGCTATGGTGTTCTCATTAGGAAACCTAAGACGTCCCTTGTGCAGGACAGGCACAATAGTGTGCTGGGGAGGGTCAATTGTGTTCTATGTTGAGTCATGACATTATAAGTATGGAATGTAGCACAAGAATTGGAACTGTCATATTTTTCAGCTACAAGGATTTGTTTCTTATGATGGAGAAGTGCAGAAATCATAATATTATATGCAGGTGAAATTCAGATGGAGGATTGAGCAAGAATTCCCAAGTTCTTTGGGTGGGGTCAAAAACCTCCTTCCTGATCCAGGACTCACTAACTAAAACACTATAGAGATAACAAAGGAAAAAAGGGGAAATCATTGTCAATTAATTTTGTTTTTTTAAAAATGAGTTGACAGAGAACGGAGAAGGAAAGCAGTGCGTTTCAAAAAATGCAAAAGACAACAATCTCACAAAACAAACACAATCAATCAGATTATCCATCTGTAAGTGAACTTGTGGCTCAAAAAAGTCTATAGAATAGAGATCCAAGGAGAAAAACAACCCCCAAAAATAAAACTTTTATGTAACAAACAACAATATTTTTCCCCTTACATGCATAAACTTTGATTCCTTCAGTAGAAAGTAAAAACAACTAAAGTAAGAACTGTATTATCCATCAAAAGTTGAGTTTGAGATGCACAAAGTTAAACAAATATGGATTTGTGCAGAAGACCCATCACCGAGTGCCAAAATGCATAGAGATGATCAAATTTAAGTAAATGAACAAGATCAATTGATATGAAACAATGGATCAAGTGATTATATAGGTGAATCTGCAGTTTCTTTTATTTAATGAGTAATATAACAAAAAGATGCCAAAAATGTTGCAGCCTAAGTGCATGGAGAGTATAAAAAGGACATCCCTCAGGAAATGAAAAGAAAATCCTAAAATCTAAAGCATCAATAACATAGGAAAGATCCCAAATCTGCAAATGCAGGATGAAACAAGACCCCATAAAAGAAAGCCCTAAATAATTCTAACCTCTACCAATGTTTCTTCTAGCCTTAAATACTCTAATATTCCTCTTTTGACCAGATGGTCTACTTTCTTTTTTTTCCCCTAATAAGTAATTAGATGCTCCAAATAAAGCACAATGGTACAATTCTGCAACAGACTAGCTCTCTTCCACAACTTGATTTCCACTCAAATAAGCCAGTAGATTATACTGCATAAAGAAAGAATTGCTCCAATCCTCTACTAATAATACATTGAGTAGCTGAGAAATCACCTGGAGTTTGGCAACATTGTTTACGTGGTTGCAACAAAATATTTCTGAAGTTTGTGCAGCAAGGGAAATGAAGGTCTGAACTTGATAGGAAGAGAATGACTAAACTCCCTTTAAACCATATTGTTATATATGTATGAGTATAATTTATTCAGTTTATTTATTCTCCATTCCAAATTTTAAATCTACGCGGTTTGATGCTTTAAGGAAAAGGGAAGGGAAAGGAGAAAGATGTTTGAGTGAGAAGAGTTATATTGGCATTGAAAAGGAATACGGTTTAATTTCAATCTAATTTGAACATGGATTATATAAGGTTTGTTCAAATGCACAATTGCCATGTTGAAAAGCCAATAAATTACAATTGTATATAATACAGAGACAAAAACAACCAAACTCTAAATCCTGGAAAGCTTAATGCTAGAATGCCTTTCAATCCTCCTCCTAGCCATTATCTTTATGCAGTAATTGTCGCTAAGACCCAAAATGTGGAAATTCCATCCAAAATTTAATGATCCAGTTACTCCAACATCATTGGACAAGGCTAATGGAAAAAAAATATGGAAAGGCAATCTAAAAGCAGGTCTTGCCTTTCTGAATTAGGGTAGGAAGGAAATTACATGACAATTGTGAGTACAAAAAACGAACAGGTCATTTTCAAATAAGGCAATGTGCTATCAATACATATGTTTGGCAAAATACTAGGTTATATGCCAAGGGTAAATACAAATGGGAAGGTTGTACTTGTAGGTCCCCACGATCTTCAACTACCAACTACCAAGTGCCAAGGCAGCCTCAGCTGCTATGTACTTTTTGTCAAGGCAATAAATCAACCTGATGAGCTCAAGATAAAGTCATGCGTGCTTGAACAATTTCATGCTGATCCAATGGAAATATACAGCAACCACAAGGACAGGAAGAGTCAAGGGCACTAGGAAGCAGTAATACCTAACACAAAACATATGAAATTTTTTCAAAACAATGAATTTTAGGATTCATTGCAGAAAAAAATGCTAAACAAGCCCAATATTTGATAGCCTTTACATAACTAAATTCAATTCAGCATAAAAACAACCAAAAATTAATGACACCCAGTAAGCCATTGGGCAAGCCAACGCAGCAAGCATTGGAAAAACTGAAGTTTGAGTATTGATTGCTTGTCCAAATCAAGGAATCTCAAGCAGATTCAAGATAACAAGTAAAAATGCCATCTGGGTCTAAAAGCTTGAGCTAAAGAAAATAGAAAGAGACATGTAGAATTCCTTGCAGCTAAAAAAGCACTGGAAAAATTGAAACTTGAGCGTTGCTTGTCCAAATCAAGGAATCTCATGCAAATTGAAGATAAAAAGTAAAAAGGAGAACTGGGTGTGATAGCTTGAAACAAAAAAGTAAAAAATAGAATAGTGTGAGTGAAGGGAATTACCAGTCGTTTTGAATGGAGGAAATTAGAGCGTTACGCGATGGAGGGAGGAGCTTGGATATAACGGCGGCGAAGAGAAACCCCACGAAGAAGACTGAACCGATTATGACAAAGAAACAGCCCCACAATGGTGAAGAGGAACTAGAAGAAGAAGAAGAAGAAGAAGAAGGAGATCTCATCTTATTGACGATGGATCTTGGAATCTGATGTTTTCATATGTTAGACACACACACAGATGGGAGTTTGGTTGGGCCCATAAACTAAGTCCAGCCCACCATGTGCGTTCGATTACAATTTAGAATCCAATTCTAAATTTATAGTATACGGAGATCACATTATAATTATTCAAAGCCAACGCAGCAAGCATTGGAAAAACTGAAGTTTGAGTATTGATTGCTTGTCCAAATCAAGGAATCTCAAGCAGATTCAAGATAACAAGTAAAAATGCCATGTGGGTCTAAAAGCTTGAGCTAAAGAAAATAGAAAGAGACATGTAGAATTCCTTGCAGCTAAAAAAGCACTGGAAAAATTGAAACTTGAGCGTTGCTTGTCCAAATCAAGGAATCTCATGCAAATTGAAGATAAAAAGTAAAAAGGAGAACTGGGTGTGATAGCTTGAAACAAAAAAGTAAAAAATAGAATAGTGTGAGTGAAGGGAATTACCAGTCGTTTTGAATGGAGGAAATTAGAGCGTTACGCGATGGAGGGAGGAGCTTGGATATAACGGCGGCGAAGAGAAACCCCACGAAGAAGACTGAACCGATTATGACAAAGAAACAGCCCCACAATGGTGAAGAGGAACTAGAAGAAGAAGAAGAAGAAGAAGAAGAAGAAGGAGATCTCATCTTATTGACGATGGATCTTGGAATCTGATGTTTTCATATGTTAGACACACACACAGATGGGAGTTTGGTTGGGCCCATAAACTAAGTCCAGCCCACCATGTGCGTTCGATTACAATTTAGAATCCAATTCTAAATTTATAGTATACGGAGATCACATTATAATTATTCTCATATATTTATTTAAGTGTTTTTTGAATTTTTTTGTCAAATAAATTAATGAGCGCAAAATACTAAAATTTAATATTAATGAATTATAAAATTTATAAATAAAAAAACTAATCACATATGCTCAATAAAAATCATCACATAACAAAAATCATTACATGTTCTTTCTTATTAAAAATTAGAAAAAAATGATTATAAGTAGTATTAAATTTAGGTAAGAATTTTAATATGTGACTATTTATGTTTACTTTTTCAAAAAATTAATTTGACTAATTATTTATATTTTTATGATAAATATTGTGTTTAACTTTAAATGTATCCATACGTATGTATGTGCGGAGAATGCTCCCACCTCCCAATTCTTCCATGTCTCAGATTTTTTTTTTTTTTCATTGAACTAATGGATGGTATGCGTGATCCAATTTAAGCCACCTAAATGATGCAATACTTTGTTAAATTAAAGTGATATCAAACAAACAATTGATGTATATCTCCACCCATCAAGGACCAGAACTTCTCAGATCTAATCACTTAAATGGGGGGGAGGGGTTTAAATGAGAAGTTTGCACCCCAAAATGAAAACAAACATCAGTCCCACATCGCTCGAGTACAAGAAAAAACTATACTTTATAATAGGGATAAATCATTTCTTGAATCGCCGAGCTCAGTAGCGTGAGCTTGTAACCTGTGCAGGGGCATCAAAGTGATGGAACTGTGGTACAACTCAACTGGTCGGGTGCGAGGTGGCTATCAATTGGCCTGCCCATTCCAAGCCGAGGGTTGAGCCATGTGACTTGGGCGAAGGCTCTGGGTCTCATGGTTTCTAGAGTGGAGGAAACTGCGTGAGGCTGGTTTCACAGAGCAGCGACTACCTCCCGCCCCTGGCAGTGGAAGGATTACGGGTCGATGCTTATCTGTGCCCATTAAGACCCGTTGAGTTCATCCTAAATGAACCATTACTTTTTTTTTTTTGTTCTGGGTTTTGCTGTTTAGATCATTTCTTATTTGATCTGGGTTTTGCTGTGAATATTCAATTCTTTTGTTATATTATCTGGGTTTCTGTGAAAAATTTAAGATGCCTCCATTTAAGTGTTATATTCTTTTGTTATGTTATCTGGGTTTCTGTGAAAAGTGTAGGATGCTTGAAACAGAGGCATGTCCTATATTGGGATTATGGATAATTAAAGACAAATTTATCTTTCAAAACAAACAAAAACTTTTTTTTTTTTTTTTTTGGAAGGCAAACAAACAAAAACTCAATTCCAATCTAGTTTATATAAATAATAAAGGTACTGTTCATGGTGGATTGGGAGTATATAAAGATTAGTTATAATGCCTTATGATTAATTGCTAATTTTAGTTCAAATTTTAATCAATTAATTACTGTGAGGATATAAAGATTAGTCAATATGATAAAGGTAAACTATTGCTAATTTTAGTTCAAATTTTAATCAATTAATTACTGTGAGGATATAAAGATTAGTCAATATGATAAAGATAAACTTTGCGTGAAGTGTTGGATTCTTTTTTAAATAACTAGCCTCATTACATGCGCTTTGCGCGTGCAATGAGGGTTTTTTTTTTTTTTTTTTTTTTACTAAACTAAATGAAAGTCCAATTCAAAGAAGAGAATTCTCTTATAAATAATATATATATATATATATATAGATATATATAGATATAGATAAAGGTACCGTGCGTGGTGGATTGAAAGTATATAAAGATTAGTCAATATAAGTCTAAGTGCTATGTTCGACATCAACTACTGTCGCCATATGGGTTGTGCTAAGCTATTGATTATCATCTGTTAAGTCGCTATCGAAACCAAACTAAAGGTCATATATTGAAAATTCTCAAATCTTTAGTACGGTGGTGTTGCTCTTTTCACACTAGACTTGATGATGTAGGCATGAATCATGCTTATTTTTTAGCCTAGACATATAACAGTAGTGTGGATAATTACTTTTGCATTGTGGAAAATTAGAATTTTTTTTTTTTTTGGGATTTGATAGATGTTATTGAGTTTACCTAGTTACTTATTAAGTAATAAAAATCATACTCACAAACCTTTTACATGCTTCAAAAGGCAAAAAACTATACTTATTAGATGGTACAATTAATTGTCTATTTCAAAATACGAACCAAAACTTTTAAAAAGTGGATATAACTTGGTAAAGTTGTTTTTATTGGAGTGTGGTGATTTTAACGTTGAAGTAAGTATTAAAATAGAGGATTGTAACTTGAAGATTTGTTAGCATCTCTTCTCTCTAACCAAAAAAGTTGAATAATTTTTCTTTTTAAACTAGTTTAGGAAGAAAATTTTCAAATTCTTACTATATCTTTTTATTAGATGTGAATTTTTAAGATTGAATCGTTGAATTTCATGTTCTTTACATATATGTTAAATTTTAATCAAATTGGATGTTATTTACTATTCAATTAATAATATTATTTTTTATACATAATTTTAGACTACAAAAATTTGAAATTTAAAAAATTTGATTGATGACATAACTATTAATCACTACAAAAATCTGGGTCTATAGCAGCGTTTCTTATAGCCGCGTTTACAAACACGGCTTAAGTACCGCAGCAACAGACCTATGGCCGCGTTTTTGAAAAACGCGGCTATAGGTCACACCTATAGCCGCGTTTTTCAAAAACACGGCTACAAGTTAGACCTGAAGCCGCGTTTATAAGCTGGTAGGATAAACTAGGGCCTATAGCTGCGTTTTTAAAAACGCGGCTATAGGCCGCTTTGAGCTGCGTTTAAAACACGACTATAGGTTTTCCTAAAAACAAAAAAAAAAAAATTTCTGGGTTTTTTTTTCCCAGAAACTTCAAAATTCAAATTAAAAAAAAATCAAAATTAATCACAAATCAAAAAAATTCAAAATAAAACACAAAAAATTCAAAATCTAACACAACATTCTCACAATACAAACACACTCAAAAAATTCAAAATCAAACACAACACATTCACAATACAAACAAATCCAAAAAATTCAAAATCAAACATAAACCCAGAAATTCAAAATCAAACACAATGTGCCCCTACATATAAGAACACAAACCCATTTTCTTACTAGCACAAATCAGAGCACAGATCAGCAACACAATATCACAATATTAGCAATCAAGCACAGATCCACAACATATTCACAATTTCAGCAACACAATAGCACAAATTCAAACATAGATCCACAATAACATCTCCTCTATTTTCTTACTAACTAAACATTAAATAACCAAAAAAAAAAAAACTAGATGTATTGACAAATCAGTGTGCCTGAGATGAACAAAAAAAAGAAAGAAACAAAAAAAAAAAGCAGCAGCTCAAAAGAAACAAAGGAAAAAAAAAAAACATTACCCAGTGAAGAAGGAAGGAAAAAAAAAAAGAAAAAAAGAGAGAGTTATCCTGATGTGAAGTAGGAAGAAAGAAAAAGGAAAAAAAAGGAAAAAAACAAAAAAAAAAGAGTTGCCCAGATGTGAGGGAGGAAGAAAAAAAAAAAAAAAAAAGGGAAAGAAAGAACTTACGGAGGAATGAAGAGAGAAAGAAAATAAGTGAAGAATGAAAAAAGAAGTAAAGAAAGAATGAGAAATAAGAAAAGAAGGGAGTGGGCTAAGTGGGAATGAAGGTGGGAAAGGGGGGGGGGGGGGGGGACGTGGGAAGCTTTTTTCTTTTCTTTTTCTTTTTTTTTTTTTTTCTTTTTTTTTTTTGTTGTTGTTACCCTATAGCCGCGTTTTTTGAAAACGCGGCTATAGGTAACGTCACTAAAGGGTCAGTAAGCCGCGTTTTTTTATAAAACGCAGCTTCAAGTAATTCGACTGGACTTGTAGCCGCGTTTTTCAAAAAGCTATAGCCGTGTTTTTTAGAAAACGCAGCTATAGGTTGGCTATAGCCGCGTTTTTTATAAACGCGGCTCAAAGTCTAGCCTAGAGCCACGTTTTTCATAAACGCGGCTTAAAGCCCAACCTGTAGCTGCGTTTTACAGAAACGCGGCTAAAAAACGCGGCTTAAAACCACGTTTTTTGTAGTGAATCTTTGATTTTCTTGAAATTCTATAAGCATGAAAGATATAATAAGAACATATAATCCAATGATTAGATTTTCAAAAATCACAACTAGTAAAAAATATATGAGTTTGAAAGATTTTTATCCAAACTAGTTTGAAGATAAATATTTTCCAAAAAAGTTTCTTTTAGAGAAAATAAAACAAGATTTAATGTTAAGAGCCTTTGAATGACAAAATCAACTATTGTTTTTATGCTACGCAATTTAATTTGCATAATCGAGGAGAACGCCCCACAACAATTGGCATAATCAATTGATTATGAATGAATCGAGCTTTTGATTTTATGTTCAGTTGCCTATTGTATTCTGTAGCTGTTAAGAACATTTTTTTTACCATCAAAGTGATGTAAGGCTCCATTGAAATTAATTTAAAGCTATCTTAATTTAGAGATTAGTTAATATACAATTGAACATAGATAAAATTTCACCACTTTATGGTCATTGTTCTTGATAAAGATTAGATTCAGCATTGTTGATTTAGTCATATTATCACTAAATTGTTATATAGTATTGGTTTGGATACAAATTTTGTTGCGTTGCGTTTTCAGTTTTTTTTTTTTTTTTTGGCGGTTCAGGAGACAAAAGTTACTATGCAAGGAAAAAACATTGTTTATGCACTGTTTTAGTACTGTTCATAGGATCCACATCTACTTTAATTAGAAAAAAATGGGTCCCATAATACTATTCATCCATTAAAAATTATTTTGGTACAATATTTTGAGTAGCAATCAATTTTCAGTAATAATAAATTATATCCAAACCGACCTATAATATGCTTTGCAACGTGCTACTGATTTGAATAAAATTCTACCACGTCATAAAAAAGAAAAAAAAAATGGTGCAAAGTATTAATCTTGCCAAAGGAGAATTTTTGTGTAGGGCCCACCACTTAAAAAAAATAAATAAAAAATATTGAAGAAGGAGGAAAACTGGCTACCTAACATTCTCTAATATTTTAATAGAAAAATAAGTGAAAGAAAAGTTTGAAAGCAAAATGTGAAGATGTGAATCATGTGACTTAGAAAATCGAAGGCAATAATTGCCATTGCTCTTAATTTCTAAAGACAAAAAAGAAAATAAGTATGTGTTTAGATTCAACTGAATCCTGCGTCTGCGTTTCACATTTTTTTTTTTCCCTATGCGTGAACAGTAACATCACATGGGTTTATTGTGTAAAGGACAAAAAATACTATTCACGCATTGTTCATCACTGTTCACGCACTAAAAAATAGTAAAAATGGATCCTACGGTATTATTCACACATTTAAAAATTATTTTGCTACAGTGTTTTCAGTTTTCAGTTTCAACAACAATAAGTTCAATCCAAACAAACTCTAAGCGTTAAAGTTGGTCATATTGTTGAAGATGCCTTGGAAGATGATTGTAACTGTATTGCTTGGAAATGTCCGTTAAAGCTCTGACCGTATAGTTGAAGGTTGAAGCTTTAATGGAGTGTTTAGATTGAGGGAGAGGGAAGGGGAGTGGAGTAGAGCAAATTTAGCAAAAAATTACCCTATTTTCAATCAACTTTACTCTATTCTCCTCTCCACTTCCTCTCCTTCCCCCCTCAATCCAAACAAGTCATAAGTCGTTAGTTGGCATCTAACTTGAAAAATGACATTTCGTCCAATTATATTAAAAATTTTATGTTAAATATGCAATTAACTAATGAAAAAAACTTAACATAAAAAACCTATTAAATATTCTTATTAATTTTTATATTTTTTTCATGGGAGAAAAATAGTTTTTTTAATGGCAATTTTTTAATGAAATTCGATGGAATGCCTGAAATGAATAAATTTGAAAGTTAGATGATTCAATTGAACGAAAATAAAGTTAAAGAATTGAAACGAATTTTAGTCAAACTTAGAGGGTGTAATTTGTATTTTAGCATTTTTTTATTAACAAAAAAAATTTAGTTGTAATTAATTTAAGTGTTGTAATTGTATCTTATTTCAACCCACACACACAAAAAAAAGAAAAAAAGAGTTGTATTTTATGTTTTTTAACTAAATATAATTACATGGTTATTCCTTTTGAAGATAACTAGATTCAACTAGGACTCCTTGGTGGACCTTGCAAAAACGTAAAGGAATAACTCAATAACTTTGCAAACAGTAAAGGAACAGTTCATATTATCATAGCAACAACAACAAAGTCTTATTCTCAAATTTTGAGTTCAATTATAGATTCTCAACAAATTAGTAAAGATTAGTCATATATCTATTTTTTTTCCTTTATCCTATTCTATCTTTAAGTCATGTAAAAAATAAAAAACTATTTTGTCAACAAACCTAATGGACCCATATTTTTTTTAATTATCTTCTTATATTTACATTGTCCATTGCGACACTGTGGACAACTATGTGCCACTTCTCTTTAGCTATATTTGAAAAGTATTCTTTTTGTAAAGAACCAAATAAGTGCAATAAGAAGTCTTATTTCATATAGCCAAAATAGCGACTCTTTCTCTTTGTGTAACTAATGATTGAATTTAAGATACATAGAAACTGTGCATAATTTTGCCATTTTGTATTGATATATGTATACAGAACAAGAGTTAATCTCTCTTGTGCGGGTCGCAAATGAGGCCAATGGGCTCAGCCCCACTTGGGCTCACAACTAATTTGTTTGTAAGGCTGAATTTCCTACTATGGGTGATCCTACAACCAAGGACTCACTGAGATCACCTTTCTCCTTCTTGGCGACACAATCTTTCCTCCCAACTGCTCTCCGGACTCTCTTTTTCTCCCCTTTTTCTGACCAACCCTTCTTTCTTCTCCTTCCCTCTTATTTATAGTGCTCAGCTCAGGTGAGGGTCATTAATGCTTCTCATCTTTGTGCAACAGAGGGTCCAGTAGGATTTTCTCTAAATGGGAGGTTAGGTATGGGTGGCTTTGGGACTTGGTGCCCACATTTGTTGGCAGCTCGGCAGAGTCAGGGCGCGTTGAGTGCTACGGAAGGTCCAATTAGGGGGGTGGTAAGTGGGAGTCTAGGTCTGGGAGGGACTTGGTGCCCACATCAGGTCAGAGCGAGGTGCTGGCGTTTGGAGGGCCCTCTTTGAGCCGAACAAAGTTGAAGTGCCGTTCAATAAAAGTGCTCGGTAAAAATTATGCCGATCATAACTTACTAATGAAGCTCGGCACTCCCGAGCTGTGATAGCAAGGGTTGGGCCTTGGGGCGAAATGAGGATTGGGCCCAAAGACCGCGTGTTTTGGGACGGAGACTTGGGGTTGAGTAAGCCCAACACTTTGGGTGCCGCACATCTCTAATTTTAAAACTCCATTGGTCTCTTAGTTCTGCAGGTTCGACTTAAAAGTTAAAAGCCTTTTATAAAGTGAGTTTACCACTTCAAAATGTATTGGCTATAACAGTAACTACATGAGGTTGTAGCAGACAAGAATTCCCAACATATTTAGGTACAAATTAATTAACACTAATCGAATGATAAAGTTCAGAATGTTGTTTTATGTGAGAATAATAAGATAAATTAGGGCATATTGAGTCAGATACTCCACTAGAAACTACTATAGAAACCAAAAAAAAAGCCACCGATATGGAATTTTCAGCCCCCGTGATTGTGACCTCTTGTCAGTGAGAACTGGGATCCACCAACTCTGTGAGAGTTACCAATCCTACATTCATGGACAACTATAAACCATGAATTTCCGAATCCCTGCATGTCGCCTTTGTTTATTAAAATTGATGTGATGTGTTATGTTTTGATTTTACGTGAAAAATGATGTTATTTCCAACCTTATTATTTATGATCTTAATAAATGGTGACATATATGTTATATAGTCACTCATGGACAACTATAAACCATGAATTTTCGTATCTCTGCATGTCACCTTTGTTTATTAAAATTGATGTGACGTGTTATGTTTTGATTTTACTTAAAAAAAATGATGTTAATTATTTCCAACCTTATTATTTATGATCTTAATAAATCGTGACATATATGTTATAGTGAAAGATTTAGACTACTCATATGTGGTAGTGGAATGTCACTTTTTTTTTTTTTATGATATCTTAAGGAAGTGGGAAGAGAAGGAAGATAGAAATTAAATTTGAAACTGAAGCTTTTAGAACGACTTGATGGGAGACCAAAAATTATAGGAGAGAACAAAGTAGAAATTGGTGAGGCATATTAAACAAAGGGAATATCCTATTATGCTTTATTTTCTAGGTTTTGCAGTCATCTTTCTCTCTTTTGCTTCCCTTTTTTTTTCCCTTTGATATCATGCTTGTATTTAATTTTGCTAATAATGTACTTAAAAGCTGATAATTGCTTATAGGCTAGCTCTTAAAGTTAGATATGTATGACTTACTCAAAAAGCTTCAGCTTCGAATTTTTAATCTTCCTTCTCTTCCCACTTCCTTTAAGATATCATAAAAAAAGAAAAAAAAAAAGTTAGATGTATATGTGAAATAATGTAAGATTAAAGCTTAAAACCAAGGAACGACTAATAATTAATAAAGACCAAATGATTTATAAGCTTCAAAACATGAAAAGCAACAGGTGTACTTATTGGCTAATGGCTATAGGGGTCTTTGACGTCAATGAAGAATTCATAATTTCATATTATCTTCTTCTTCTTCTTCTTCTTCTTCTTCTTCTTTTTGTATAGGATTTACTTAAAATGTTGACAACACATGAACACAATATCAGTTCCGGGTACCCCCCTATCTATACATGTCGCCTTTGTATTCTGTTTTGTGTATAAAGCAATGTTTTCATAATATCCTATGATTGGGTTCAAGTAATAATCCAATGGCAATGTTTCACAATCTTGCTTTTTTATAATCGTTGACAACTTGTTGTGATTGATGTGTAACAAAAATAATGTCAATGACTTTAGATCTAAGTAAAAGCAATTAATATTACTATAGTCACAACAAATCACATAATAATAATTTTATGAAATACTCACGTAGAGACTTTTAATAAAAATGAAAGTATAATAGTTTCAGTAGTATTACCATCACGCACTCTTGGTGCGGTGGTCACTTCACAAGTATAATTGCTTGTGGGGTGGGGGTAAGGAACAGGGTTCAAATCTCTAGAAAAGGGAGTTTCACACACGTATACACTTAGATTAGGCTAGCTAAAATAGAAATTTTATCTTATATAATAATTATAAAAAAAAATAGTTTCAGTGATATTGGATCCAAGTAAAAGTAATTAATGTTACTCTTTAATCGGAACAAATCACATCAATAATAAGTTGTGAACTATAGTATCCCAAACATTA
This sequence comes from Quercus suber, assembly GCF_002906115.3. NCBI lineage: Eukaryota > Viridiplantae > Streptophyta > Magnoliopsida > Fagales > Fagaceae > Quercus > Quercus suber. The sequence goes on from NW_027069478.1 coordinate 2,349,585, forward strand.
CACACGTAGAAATGTTCAACTGTTGTAATCTTCCTTTTTTATTTTATGATTATAATTCATTAATTTTTTTTTTAAATGTAAATTTCATATATAGTCTTTGTTTTTAGATAAATAGTTGACGAAGAGGGTAATGTGGTTCGAAACACAAACATTAAACAATTAAAGATGAAAAAGAAGAGGAAGAAGAATAGAGAGAGAGAGAGAGAGAGAGAGAGAGAGAGAGAGAGAGAGAGAGAAAGTGGGTGGGCTTACTTTGTCATCAGTTCACTGCTAAACAAACAAAGAATCATCTTCAAATTTTTATAAGAATATTCTAACAAACTTTAAAAATGACAATATACATTAATTAGAAACACCCACTCTCCTCCCAAAAAATAATAAATAAAAATCTAGATCTCATTGAGCTATTCCCAGTTAAGGCAGTAGATTTATTTCATTATATATATGGCTGCATGTCATATGAAAATGACACATTTTAATTAAACAAAGCAAAGACTGTACCCGCAATTATTTACTCGATGCATGCATGGTGCTCACTATACTTTCAAAATCAAAAGTCTATGATTATGAACAAAGATATTGTATAAATAACATCACTTTCTTATGCTTTAGATTTTGCTCTTTATCAGTAACAAGCCATATCTTCTACGCTTTTTGGATTCACTCCATTATCTCTTCTTCTTTTTTTTTTGGAGGGGGGGGGGGGGGTGTAAATGATTCACGCCATTATCAGTAACAAGCCATTATTCAATTATTATGATTATATTTATCATATCAAAGTCACTTCGTGAGAATTCTGTTATGTGCAAGTGATTAGGGCCTATTTGCCAAGCAAGTTCAAACACAAAACTACACATTTTAAACAACATTATACACATTTCTACACATTTTTTCACCTACACATATATTAAAACATCCAAACAACATAACTCATCATTGTCTATGTGAAAGGGAATAAGAATTTCAGCTTAATATATGCAAGGAAAAGTTAGAAAGAGACTTTATTTGTCACGGCCCAAATCCATGGAACATGAATTTAGATGCATGACTAACTTGTTGATCTTACATAACTAAAAAAAAAAAAAACATGATTAATTTAAACATAATTCAAAACTCCAAATAAACAATGCTATTGATAAATCTCTTACAATAACTAAATCCACAAATATAGAATAATCTCCAAAAATACTGTGAAATCTAAAGTGGAATAAAAATTAACTAATAATCTTTTAAGACTTCAAGCATTATTGTCTTTGCCTAAAACTCCCACGCTCTACCTTGCACCTTATGAAGCAATCTAAAGGTTCTGTTCCCCAATTAAACTTTAATCTGAAAATTGTAATTGATAGGGTGAGCCACATATCTGGTAAGTAATTATACAAAATATACAATGGAATAAAGTCAAGCAAAGCACGAGTTTGATTTCACAATTTCACTCAAAATATTCGATATAGTTTTCCAAACATATAAAGAACCACTTAACACATATATATAATAAACCTTAAAGTTATTCGAAAACACATACAGATAATTGATCAGAGCACAGTATCGCATATACACATCACATATCACATA
>NW_027069478.1:2351184-2549343 GCF_002906115.3 Quercus suber
GCGAGCAGTCAAGTGCAGGGTGTCTAGGCTACCCAAGATCCTAAAGCTTCCCAAATTCCTGCATCCAAGGTCCCCAATCCAAGCAGACTCCCAGTCCCATTAGAACTATGTTACCTCAGACGGGGTTAAGTACAAAACTTTGGGAGGCGCATCTCCATCCAAATAAACGGGTGGCCTTATTCTTTTATAATAACGTTTAATTCTATTTATTTTGTATCCCTTTTTTTTCTCTCCCCTTTCTGAGTTCTCTCTTTCTCCTTTCCTTTTCAGGCCAAGCTATTGTGAGATCTAGCTCTAGTGTTGCTTCTTCTTTAGAATCAGAGGATTCTGAAAATAGGTTTTTATTGCTCTTACTACGTTCCTTTTTCTTTCTTCCTTTTGTGCCTTCTCCTTTATTTTTTATTTTTATTATGGCAAAGCCCCCTGTGTCCTTTCCCTCCTTTAGCTGTTTTGCTAAGACTTCCTCGCCCTTCTTCAACTTGCTATGTGCTCTTTCTCAGAGTCCTTCAAGAACTCAGAGGAACAAGAGGAGGAGGCTCCACCCCAAGAGGCTGATACTGGTTTCCCTCTTTCCTTTTCTACTTTCTTCTTTCTCCTTCCATTTTTTTTTTTTTTTGCAGGAGTTGATACGGGTGTTAGAGATTCTGAGCTTGTGATTCTTAAGGGGCTGTGGGATCCATTCAGGTTGCTGATCTTCAAACTGCCCAGAGGGTTGAAGGTTCCTCAGCCCCTTCAGGTGGTGATACAACAATAGGGGAGGCTCCAGGAGTGGCTGCTTTAAATCCTGCTTCAAGGCTCCCCACATTTCTGGCTCACTTTGATCTTCTGGAGTTCAACAGCCTCCTTGCTAGCCACTTTCATCACTTTGGGCCCTCCTATGGTAGTTTTTTACGCTTTTCTGTGCCTGTGGAAGGCATACTGTTGCTAGAAGGGTTGTTCAAGAGTCATGGGGATTTTACCAGTGGTTTAAAAGGAGGTGTATTTTTGGGAAACATTCTAATGGAGCTATTGCGTGCCATGTTAATTTCTTGAGAGATTCTTCACGGGACTCCTTATCTGAGGAAAGGCTCTTAGAGTGGAAGAAAGTGGTGCAGGACCTTTTAGAAGCCAAGTTTAACTTGTCCTTCTTGCTGGAGTACTTGCGTTCACTGGCCCACGCGCTATTCCAGAGGTAGGCTTCTAGGAGTATTGATGTTGAGATTGCTGCTGCTGAGGAAGTTCTAGCTTGTGTTCACACGACTTTGCAGGATTTGAAGATTAAAAGGAAGAGAGTTCTTTCTTCCTCAGCTATCCCTACCCTTTCCCCAGATGGTTCTTTGTTGGCTGGCCTTATTTCCTAGCCTTTTCCCTCTTAGCTGGTTTAGACGTGTATAAACAATTCGGATTTGTATAAGTTTTTTTTTTTTTTTTTTTTTTTTTACATAGATCTGTATTTGTGTTTCAAGACTGCTTCTCAGTGTTTGTGTTTCAGGATTGCTTCTAATTTTTCTTAATGGCATGTGGATCTGTTTTTTTTTTTTTTTTTATATATATTTATTTATTTTATTTTATTTATTTATATATTTATTTATTTATTTTATTTTTTTAGTGCTGTGTCCTGGGCCATGGTCCCTACAAGTTTGCTGTAGGTTCTAGACCAGGTACCCTTGTGGTTGTTTTGCTGTGCAAGTACTGAACTAGGTACACTGGGTGATTTCATATTTCCCTTCTTTCCTTTTTTTTTTTTATTTTTTTATTTATTTATTTAATTTTTTTTTGTCCTAGTTCATGAAATTGGCAAGTCTTTCTGTCAAGTACTGGGCTAGGTATCCTGAGCCTTTGCCCGAGATCCTAGATCACGTATTTGAAACTAGCTGTTTGAAACTAACTGTGGGGTGGGTCCTGGGACATGTATCAAACATTTTTTTGCCCTGGTATCCTCCCCTGATTCCGCCCGTGCTTGGACTTTGCAATACTTAGGATTTAATAGCTGAGGAGAAATAAAGAGAGATTTTATTGAATCAAAACATAATCATCAACTTCAAGCATTATTGTCTTTGCCTAAAACTCCCACGCTCTACCTTGCACCTTATGAAGCAATCTAAAGGTTCTGTTCCCCAATTAAACTTTAATCTGAAAATTGTAATTGATAGGGTGAGCCACATATCTGGTAAGTAATTATACAAAATATACAATGGAATAAAGTCAAGCAAAGCACGAGTTTGATTTCACAATTTCACTCAAAATATTCGATATAGTTTTCCAAACATATAAAGAACCACTTAACACATATATATAATAAACCTTAAAGTTATTCGAAAACACATACAGATAATTGATCAGAGCACAGTATCGCATATACACATCACATATTCTCACATACAATCCTGTGAGCGGATACCAACATCTAACCCCTGCTGGTGAGAGATCAACACATATTCTCACATACAATCCTGTGAGCGGATACCAACATCTAACCCCTGCTGGTGAGGGATCAACACATATTCTCACATACAATCCTGTGAGCGGATTTACACATATATTTGATATATCTAATCAATTCTAAAAACACTTTTTTTGAGTCACGTATCACAACAGCAAAGTTTAAGCAAAATATAATAATTTACTTGATATTAACAATTATTCCAAATATAAAGGCATAGCGAATATCACAATATCTAATTGAACATAAATCAAAGGATGCTTGACTCTCCTAGGAAAAGAATAAGAACTGAAGAGTTTATATAAATATTTTTACAATTCTTGAGTAAGTTTGAAAACCCAATTTGCTAAAAGAAACGTCTTAAATACCATTTGAAAAATAAGGATATGATTTTTTTTTTTTTTTTTGACATCAATGATAGAAATATATTAATAAAAAAAAGAGACAGTATACAAAAGCAACTTGGCCTAGGAGCTGTAAGACAAAGGCCATGCAAGCCATGCATCGTGACTGACAGCTTCTATGGAAAGCAACCAAAAAAACAATAAAAAAGTATAAATTGAATAAGACACATAGTGTTTTCGCCACTAGTCTTAGCAAGGAGACGAAAGGAAGCATCAAGCTTTCTGCCTTTGCACAAGATCTTTAACAAGCTTCTAGTATTCCTCCATCAGGTCATTTGCTTGCTTGAGGATCTCCCTTGGATGGGGGTGTGTGTGTTGGAAGTGGATACGGTTTTGTGCAGTCCATATCGCCCATGCAGTCATAGCCCATATCTCAAATTCCTTCCCCGAAAATCTCTCCATCATCTGTCTTGTAAAAAGGAAGAAGCTGATCTCCGAGGAGCTTGTTTTCTGAATTCTGCCCCTTACCAGCGCCCACACGTTACGGACTAGAGGGCATTCCCACAAGATGTGTCCCGTTGTTTCTTCATGCTGTCCACACACAATACAGATAGAGTCTACTTGCACTTTCTTTTGAACCAGATTTGCTCTAGTTGGCAGGATGTTAGAGCATGCCCGCCACAGAAAGTTCCTTAACTTAGGAGGTACATTAAGAGGCCATATTCTTTTCCACATCTTCCGGTCCAACCTGGCTAGGGAGTGCTTTCCTGTTTGTGGGTGGTTGAGTCTAAGAGCCACCTAATAGGCCGTTTTCACTTAAAATATATTTGCCTTATTTTCTTTCCATATCAGTCTGTCCCTCGAGGCCACATTACTTATCTTGATCTTTAGTATATCCTCCCTTGTATCCGGTTCAAAGATGGTGTGCACCTTACCTCGATCCCATTGGTTTGTAGTAGTGTCAATGAGGTTAGCCACCTTCAGATTCTTATTGGCTCCAGGTTTGAAGTTTGGTGATTGGGGCAACCACTTATGAGTATTGATACCAATTGTTTGTCCATTACCCACCTACCATATAGACCCTTCCTGTATCACATCTCGTGCTTGCAACAGACTCTGCCATACCATAGATGGGTTTGCTCCTAATTCTACATCCAAAAAAGAACATGAGAGAAAATACGGGCCTTGTACACATGGTAAAACAATGAGTGCGTTTCATGGATAAGGCACCATGCTTGCTTTGCCAACATAGCCAAGTTAAAGGCATGTATATCTCGAAACCCCATTCCTCCCTTCCTTTTCGACGTGCATAGTCTTCCCCAATTAATCCAATATATTTTCTTCTCATCCCTAGTTTAGCCCCACCAATACTTTGATAGAGCAGAGTTTATCCCATCACATACTAGTTTGGGAATTTTGAAAATGCTCATCGAGTAGGTAGGAATCGCTTAGGCTACAGTTTTGATCAGCACTTCCCGACCCACCTTTGAGATGTGCTTCTCCTTCCACCCTATGACCCTTTTTATGACTTTCTCTTGCAGCTCTGTGAATGTGGAAATTTTTGATTTTCCCCCTACCATTGGCAACCCCAAATACTTCTCGTAGCCATTCATAATTTGTGCCCCCAATAAAACTCGAATCTCTTCCTTCACCTCATGTCTTGTATTTCGACTAAAGAAAAGGGACGTCTTCTGGCAATTTATGGCTTGTCTAGAAGCAACCCCGTACTTGGCCAAAATATCAAGCAATCGATGACATTCCCATAGAGTGGCTTCACAAAAAAGTAAGTTATCATCGGCAAAGAGGAGATGTGATAATTTGACTCCACCTCAACACGACGTGATGCCGTGCATTTCTCCATTTTTTGTGGCTTTCCTCAACATAGAAGACAAACTTTCAGCACATAGCAAAAAAAGATAAAGGGAAAGAGGGTCACCTTATTTGATTCCACGGGTCGGAGTAATATGTCCTCGAGGCTCCCTATTAATGAGGACTGAGTAAGTTGCCGTCTGTACTATTTCCATGGCCATGTCCACCCACTGTACAGGCAATCCTATCTTAAGCAGTATTTGCCGGAGAAAGCTCCATTCAACTAGGTCATATGCTTTGTTAATGTCCAACTTCACTGCCATGTGCCCAATCTTCCCTTTTCGCCGGTTCCGCATATGGTGTAACATTTCAAAAGCCACTGTGGTATTATCAGTGATAAGTCTATTTGGCACGAAAGCACTTTAGGCATCGGATATGACATTTGGCAGAATTGTCTTCAATCGATTAGCAATGACTTTTGAGACCATCCTTGATACCACGTTGGCAAGGCTAATGGGGTGATACTCACTCATGTGCTCAGGTTTATTTTTCTTGGGTATGAGCACTATGTGGGCTAAGTTCATTTTGTGTAGACACCGTCCCGAATGCAACACAGACAACACAGCGGACGTGACATCGGGGCCAATAATGTGCTAGAATTTCTGGAAGAAGTATGGTGACATATCGTCAGGGCCGGGGGACTTAGACGGATGCATTTGGAAGAGGGCCACCCTCACCTCCTCTTCTACGTAAGGGAGCATTAACATGCGTCGCATATCATCTATCACTACCCTGTTGACCTTATCTATCACTTCAGTCATATGAGTAGTGGCAGATGCTGTGAAGAGAGTCTGATAATAGTCCACAACAATCTCTGCCACTTTATTCTCCTCTGTTTGCCACCTCCCTTCCAAATCAACCAAACCTTCAACATGGTTTTTTTTGTCTTCTGTGACTCGCACGCTGGTGGAAAAACCTGGTATTTTTGTCTCGGGAGCATTGTCGCCAAAAAACCTCTTCCTGTTGCATGAGCTCGTTGACTTCTCTCCTTGTCCGATTATTGCATTTCACATTAAGTCCATAATTGGAATTAATCAACTGCTACAACTTTTGTTGTTTGGTGTTCAGGCATTCCCGCGTATTCCCAAAGGCACCCTAGCTCCATCTCACAAGGTCCAAACGACATTTCTTAATCTTTTCAAAGAGACAAAACATTGGGCTCCCAACTAGGTGGGATTGGGTCCACGACCTTTGTATCTGATTTTCACACTCCTCATGGGCCACCCACTTTTCCTCAAACCGGTGAACTCTCATTCGCCGATGCCCCGATTAAGCAATCTCAGTTTCGAGTAACAGAGGGTCATGATTAGAGTACGAGGCCGTTAAGTGTCTAACTTTTGCAGCCGAAAACATTTCCCTCCACTTCGGGTTCGCACATGCTTTATCCAAACGTCCCTCAACAAACGCACTCCTTGGTCGGCCGTTCCTCCATGTATATTTGTACCCTTGGTACCCCAAATCTGCTAAGTCACAGTGCAACAAAGTGCTTATAAAATCCTGCATAGGCCCCGCACCCCACCACCTTTTTCCTTGGAGGACAAGATTTCATTAAAGTCACCAATGCAAATCCACGGCATGGAGGCCCTAGAGTGGAGATGCCTCAACAAAGCCCAAGTTTCCTTCTTCCTTTGATCCTCTGGATGTCCATACACTCCGGTCAAGCGCCATTCTACCTGTAAGGAATTCATGATATTTACGTCAATATGATTAGGAGAGTAAGTTTGAGTGTCAACTGTAATACCGTCCTTCCATAACAAAGGCAAGCCCCCACTTCGTTGCACACTTGGTACCACAAGCATGGACTAGTACCCAAGCTCATCTCTAATTGGAATCATCTCATCTACTGATAGTTTAGTTTCCATAAGGAACAAAACTGTAGGTCTCTTTGAACTCACCAAGTCGGTGAGAACTCGAACTGCCGGGTGGCTCCCAAGCCCCCAACAGTTCCAACTCATGATACTCATTGTGTCCGGCAGTGCTACCTAGCTGCCTAGCAGCCTCCACATTCACACGTCGTTTGGTGAAGAGCTTCGCCACCAGTGCTCTGTTATTGGTTTCAAAAACAGAGGTTAAAGGGATGGTTTGGCGTTCTTTCATGTGGAGGGAAAGGCGGGCACACTGTCCTGTGAGATCGTCCATGGATTGAAGGCTTTGTTTTTCCTTTTTAGCGATATAAATGAACAGGGAAGAGGAAAGAGGAAAGACAGCAGCTAGAAGTAGAGAGCCACGGTTCCACCAGGACAGGGGAAAGAGGCGGCCATAAAGGCTAGGGTTTCACCATCGCGGCTTTCCACAAGAGAGCAACACGAGAGAAAACGTAGTAATAATACGTTTGTACTTTAAGGGAAATAAGCAGAATATGACTTTGAAATCACTTGGTTTTAAACAAACTTAAAGAACAAGAACCTTTTTAGAAAACTTACTTTGAAGCTCAATTATTTTCGGAAAATAGTTTAGTTTAGAAATCATCTTTTAAATGAGATTTGGACATTCAAAACATTATTTAAAATTTGAAGTTTCTCTTTAAAACATAGTCTAAAAATTGAAGTTTATCTTTCAATGATGTAAAAATAATGCTTTCGATATACTTTAGAAAACGTAAGCTTTAAAATATAACTTTTGAAAACCTTTAACTTTTAAGAACCTAAAGAATAAAACTTGTACATATTATGCATAATTATTTACAGTACTTGAATTACTCTGAAAGTCCAATTGAAACACCCTCCAAATAGTCTCAAAATACTCTTAAATAGAACCTATAATCAATCATGAAAATTACTTAATACCCTCCACAAAATATAAATCTTATTGACTTATACAAATTGACTCACTAAAATTATACTTGCTGAACTAAATGATAACACTAATGCAAAACATCTCTTCCCAAAAATATACTTCATTGAATTTATCAAAACTTAGACCTAGCAGCCAGTACTTTAGGATTTAATATATATCCCAATGAAAACTGTGGGGCAAAACTAATATGACTTGTTCATAGGTTTAATATCAATGACCCTAATGTATTAAATATCTAAGCATTATTTTGTGATAAATTAGAATTTAGTAGAAGAAACAAGTCTGCCATTATCCTTTAAAGAATAGGAGACGTGTTGGACCTTAAGAAATCATTCTATTTTGAATTAGTCAACACCTAGGCAATAGACCATTAAAGCCACATTAAGAAGAGTAGGACGTCAAAAAATGAGAGATAACTAGTGACACAAGGGTGGGGTCGGGTGCAAATTCACCGCAAGTTAGAATTAAAGTTACGGCAGCCCAAAAGTTCTTATGGCCCTACAAAAGTGACGCTAGTTAGAATTAAAGTTACGGCAGCCCAAGAGTTCTTGTGGCCCTACAAAAGTGACGCTAGCCTTGTACATGGATTTGACAATTTCGGCTTTTGCTCTCGACTCCGAACGGTGGTCAGTGGCAACCTAAGACTCAGAATTATTAAAATAGTATAAATTGTAATCTAAGAAATTACCAATTCAAAAATCTAGACATCACTAAAGTTTTCTATAATAAAATTCTAACTCTTTAATTCTTTGTTTTTAACAGTAAAAAATCATACCTTGAATAATTTGATTGCTTTTTCACTTGTATGTGCTTTAAACTCCAAGGAAAACTTTTTTAGCCTCTTTGATAAAATCCTTTCTATTAAAACCCTTTCTATGAAAATCCTAACAGTCTCTTCCTCTACCCTGTAGTTCATTTTAGAGATGTGGGTTTAGTGGGGTAGCGGGCTGCAGTTATTAATAAAATAACACCTATGACCCAACAATTATATTTAGAAGAAAAACTTAATAATAACCTCAAATAAAAACATGTGGGGTATTATTACATTATTTATGTTTTAACTTGATAATAAAGGGCAATTTTCATAATTTATATTATAAATTAAAAACTTTATGAATTAATTAAAAAAAACAAACAAAAATCTGGTACACCTCTCAAAGAATTGCATAGTCAAATCCGTACGCAGGTAAAACAATTTCCTTCAACTTTAATTAATAACTAGTCGCTAACCCGTGCGATGCACGAGATTGTTTTAAATCAAATGTTAACATGTTCAGGTTTAAACATTTCTCTAATTTTAATTATTGAAAGCTAAATTGGCTCTAATATAAGATGAAACATGTAATTATGACGAAACTATCAAAATATTACACATAAAATCATTAAAAATGAGATAAATACAAATATTATGAAGTAATATATTACAATAATCATAATGTGCTCTTACATTTGTTTTAATAAGTATTACAAAAGAACTTACATCTTCAAGCTTTATCCAATACTTTTCAAGAATCTATTTCCTCCCTTTCTTAGGCTCTTCTCTTTTCTCAACTTCTTCAAGCTACTAAATTTTTTGCCAAATTAGTATCAAGTATAATACCAAATTATACCAATTCCTCAAAGATTTACAATGTATNAGGAGCAATGGACCGGAGCATAACGACATTATGATAATATATATATATTTATATATATATATATATATATATAATACCATTGCCAAATAAGGACAAAAATTTCTCCCCCTTCACCAGTCCTTCATTCTCTTCTCATTATTTGAGTGAGGCACACAAAAAGGTGTGTTTAAGGAGCAATGGATTGGAGCATAAACACGTTATGATTGATATATATATATATATAGAGGATTGAGTTCAAGTTACACCTAGTGTAACTTTAAGTAATATTACACTACTCAATATTTTTTAGGTGAAAACCACACTTTCGTCCCTACATTTTCACTGATTCCACTTTGGTCATTAACTTTTTTTTCCATCGCTTTTAGTTCCTATCCTGGAAAACATGTCTCGTTTTAGTCCTTGCCGTTACATCAGAGACGAAAAATGCACATGTGACAAATGGAGTGCACTGTTAGCTGACATGGCCATTAAAATAATAATAATAAAAAAAATGTTATTTGGCATTAAAAAATTTTAAAAATTAATTTATTAATTTTAACTAAATTAAAAATTAAAAACAAAAAATTATATGAATTGAGATCTAAGTGTGTTTTGAACAAGAACACAAACCCAAATCAAAGAACACAAAATTAACATCCAAAAATCACAAACCCAGAAAATAACCCCCCCACCACCACACGCACTCCAGCAACCACCACCAACAACAACAACAAAACTCACCTAAACACCAATCCGGCCATCAAAACAGCAACCCAGCCACCTAAACACCAACCCACAGCCACCCAAACACCAAACCACCATTGATCTGGCCACCCAAACACAGAGCCGGCCAACCTAAACACCAACCCAGCCACCTAAACACCAATCCACAGCCACCCAAACACCAAACCACCATTGATTCGGCCACCCAAACACAGATCTAGCCAACCCAAATACTACTAACCAAAACACAGCCAACACAATGACAGATTCGGACATCCTATGACAAATCTGACCCTGTGGGTTTGTCACGTGTGGAACCCAAGAGCTGAGAGGATGAGAGAGTGGGAGGAACTCTTAAGATTCAGAGTTTGGCTACCCAACCAAGACCCACGGCCATGCCACCACCGCGCCACAACCATTGGACCACCCCACAACCTAGCAAAAACCATGCCACAAAACCCACAACCCACCTAACCCACAGCCCACAACCCTCATGCCACCACTAGCACAACCACACCATCGCTGCGCCGCCACCATCAAGACAGATTGGCAACAAAATAGAATAGAGAGAAGTACGATTGCATATCTGCAGTTGGGAAAGAGAGAGGGAGAAAGAGTGTGGCATGCATGAGAGAGAGAGAGAGAGAGAGAGAGAAATACCACTCTACTGGGTTTGATATTTTGTTGCTTTTTCTAGGGGGTTCATGTGTTGTTCTATAGGCTTAGATCCCTGTTAATAGTTCAGGAAATATTGTTTTGAGCTTGGAATATTGATCTTGATCATATTTACTTCCTTGTTCATGTTTATTCTAACGTGGATCTTATATTTAATTTTGTGATCTTATTTTTTTGAGTTATTCGTGATTTTTGGTTTTCAATTTTGAAATCTTAAGGTTGAGTTGGTGTTCTTGTTCAAGATACTTTTAGACCTTAATTCATATGAATTTTGATTTTGATTTTTGTTTTGATTTTTTTTTTTTAGATAAAATTAATAAATTAATTTTTAAAATTTTCTAATGTCAAATAATATTTTTTATTATTATTTTAATAAAAAATAATCAACCGTGCACTCCGTTTGCCACGTGTGCATTTTTCGTTTCTGATGTAACAACATGGACTAAAACGAGACGCGTTTTCCAAGATAGGAATTAAAAGCAGTGGAAAAAAAAGTTAGGGACCAAAGTAGGAATCGCATGAAAATGTAAGGACAAAAATGTGGTTTTCGCCTTTTTTTTAATTGAATGCGAATATTGACAAATCCATCGTTAGATTACATTATCTTTGTATATTTTTTATGCTTACAAAATTTCAAAGTGATCAAAAACTAATATCCATATCATTAATCAATTGTTAAAATTCAAATTTTTGTAGTTTAAAATAATGCATAAAATATGAGTTTATAGATCAAATGGTAAATAGCATCTGATTGATATGAAAATTTGTATGCATGTTAAGAACATATAGAACATGTAATTCAATGGTTGGATTTTTAAAATATTAATTCAATAACAAGTCATTGGGTGGTGTAATATTGCTTAGAGTTACACCAGGTGTAATTGAACCAAACTCATATATATATATATATATATATAAATGACATGTTGTATCTAGAGGTGGCAAAGTAAGTCCAAACCCATTTGCCTGCCCAAACCCACCTACTCTAATTAAACCCAAACCCACCTAATTATTAATTGGGTTAAATGGGTATCAACCCAATTAGACTTAGTGATTATTGGGTTTTAACTAAAAACCCATTAAACCCCATTTAACCCAAAAACAATATACCCAAATTCAACCCAATCCTTCCTATAATAATAATTAAAAATAAATAAAAAAAAACCCAGTCCGTTTCAGTGTTTCTTTTCAAACCTAGCCATCATCTTCGTCTCTCTACTCAAACCCTAGCCTCTCTCTTTCCCTCACTCCTTGTGCCTTTCTTTGAGCACGAAATCCACAATGTCGTTTTTAGCTACCGGTCACGGAAAGTCGCTGGTGGAGATTCTGAGGTGGCAGGTAGCGAGCAAGTCTTCCTTTAGAGCTAGATGAAGATGACGACAGTTTCTCAGTAGCCGAGAATTCGAGCTTCAAGTTTCCTTCTGCCAATTAGAGAAGACATAGTAGCTTCGTTAGAGAAGAGAGGGAGTGGGTAACGGTGCCAAGAAAAAGCGTCAAATTTTTGTCAGTAACGACGCAGCCGCGAAGGTCAGTTTCGACAGTGGCTCTACTTTTTCTTGTATGGCTTTCGTGATTATGGGTTTGGGGTGAAATTTAGTATGGCTTTCGTGATTTTTTAGGGCTTTTTTGTATTTTTCTTATTTCTGGTAGATTTCAATTGTTTGGTAGGTGAGAAAGTGTGGGAAAGTACAAGGAATTTGTTTAATATTTTGGTAATATTTAAAGATTTTAGAGTACTTTGGTCATTTTGGTAATTTGGGTTTACCCATAATAATTAGGTTGAGTTAGATTTAAGTTAGAAACAATTAGTTAAATGGATTTTAATGGTAAATTAGTTTTATATACCCAATCTAATTATACCTATTATAAACCCATCCAAACTCACTCATTTGACACCCCTAGTTGTATCCAAAGCTCGGTTAAAAAATGGGCCAAAATGTTGAGTCAGGCACCCAAGCTTTTAATAAATAAATGGGCCAACAACGTAGGCACAGGTAACATTTAACAGAAGACTTTTTACTATTTTCTTGAGCTCACAGGTGGATATCAGAGTTTCACGTTTTAATCACTGACCCTTTACGTTTCTGTGGGCCTCATAAATCCTAATCCACAAGTTTGAGGTTGGCCCAGACATTTTTGTCCAAGAAGAAAAGTAAAAAAAAGTTAGCCCAGGATGGCCATTAGCTGGTGCACTTTTTGGTACGTCCCATTATTAGCTAAGCGTCTGTTTGAAATTTACTCTTTTTTTTTTTTTAGGAGAGTTTGAAATTTCTTTAGTTTGTTGAAATTGAAATTTTTATGTTGAAAGTATGTAAATAAATACTATAGATAATGTAAATTTTGTTGAAATAGTACAGTAAACTCATGAATGGTACTAAAAAGGATAGTGAAACCATAGATAGTAGCAAAAATAAACTGAATAGTAAAATAATTTTGTCAAATGCACACTAAATATCAAATATTGTAGGATGTTGATGCTTAGTTATGTCTTATCCGAATTACGTTCCGAAGTAGATATAGAGTGTTATAGTTTTTTATAAAAGATTTTCTAAAACTTAGTTCATGGAGGGGATATAAATAATATTGCTTCAATCAAGGTTTGTTGTGTAGTTTAGAAGATAATGCTGCATCTTATATATTTTTCTTGAAATAGGGAAATTATTTTAACTTTGTAGATGTAGACAATTTTTCATCACATAATTTTTTGTGTTTATGTGATTGCTTTTATGTGTGATATTTTTTTTATATTTTCTGCCTCCAAAATGTGAAAATTCGTGTAAATTTCTAACAACCATGGTGTTAAAGTTGGCAATTGTCATTAATGTATAGAAAAATCTAATTGTGTTTGTGTGAACTGCAGTAAAAGGCAAAGACTAAAATTGCTGCTTTACAAACAATTCCATGGTTGACACAGTCAAGATAAATTTGGTCCATGGAATACTCTCGGTCCCAACGTTGATTAAGATCAAATGCATTGGAAAAGCCGAAAGCTCAGACTCAATTTTGAGGACATGGATGAATAGAAAAGCAAAATGAACTCATCCAGTTGTTCAAGTCGAGTCAACAAACCGTCAATANTTTTTTTTTTTTTTTTTTTAACTACATTTTTAAAAATATATATTATTTTTTAGCTTTTTGTCATACATTTATACTCTAAAGGTTACTAAAAAGTAAAAACTATAATTTTTTTTTATATCATATTTAGTAAATAAAGTACCTGAAAATACCCAAACAGACATTTATAAAGGCTGAAAATCAATTTTTACCTAAAACAAAACCCAGCTTAACCTAATTATACTCTAATCACATATCATGACAAACTTTGCTCACTGTATTAAAATTGTCGCTTTGTTCGGACATCGAGAGCACAATATAATTATTTTATTTTATTAAATTATATTTATTTTGAGTGAATTATGACATATCGATTTGTAAAATTTATATAATAAAATTGATAGTAAATTTATCTTTGTTCATGATATTCTTGAATCTATATATAACTACTCAAATATAAGTAAAGTGCATTTTATTATAAGATATACTAACTATATAAAAGATAGGTAGGGTGTAAAGAATGTTGAGAAAGAATTGAAGTTGCAAGCATTGATTAACTCTGGTGCATTTCTTGAAATTGCTCCAAGGTTTGTTAAATCTCTTTTAAAAGTTTGGGCCGATTGTAGGAGGCAAAAATTTGTCAAGCCAATTACAAAATGTCACATCAAAAATTTAGTGACAAATTCCAAATTAATATGTCATTAAATTAATTAAGTCAAATGATGACATGTGTCATCCAAATTGACATCACATTGGCATAGTAAAATTTGCTAAGTGTCATTTGGCCCATGAGATAAATATAAATTTTATATTCAAAATTTATGGATAATTATTGTAGGGACTCAATTTGGATTGGATCCAGAAAAATGATGGGTTTCTAGCCCAACAAGCCCAAACAATAAATTTTTAGAACGTGGGTGCAAGAACTAGTTCTACGTGGTAGAAAAGGTCACGGTTATAGTGTAGGCAAAGACACTTCAAGCTAACTGACTAATAAAAACTCTCCTCGGCTAGGTTTCAGGGGGTATCTTTCTAAGTCTCCTCCTCCTTCTCTCTTTCTCTCCCTTTTCTTTTTCTTTTTTTCAAAAGTCCCCTCTAATGTCATCCACTTTCTTCTTATATACTCCGTTCCTCACTCCCTTTTCACCGTACACGTGTAAGCTTCGTTCTTATGACTCCTTTCTGTCCCATCTAGCACTTCCCGGGACCTTCACTTAGTGGCCATAAGGCTGCTTGATCACTGTTCAGGTATCACCTCCACATTAATGCGGCTAGTGAGTTAGTTGAGAAGCATTTAATGTGGAGGTGGCAGCTCCAGAAGATATTTGTTATCTCCCCTGGTTCTTCCCTTGTTCCACGTTCACCATTCAGTTCTAATGTAACTTTGTGGGGTGCCCTGAATAGTCGGATAGTTATATCTACCTCATACCAGGGTATCCAAGATGAGTCTTATCCTCGGACACAGTTTGGGCCACTGCTTATGACCTCCGTCCCTCTTTTTTAGACTGGTCCCATGATACATTTCTTTAATCATCCTCGGATAAGCGAATGTCCTCAGACTGGGCCGTTGGGGCCCAAGCCCATATCCTATGGTTCCTGTATCCTTTTAGATAATTGGCCCCACAATAGCCCCTCAAAATCTCGTTTTTTGTCATCTCAGAAAAAATGAGATTTTGATATCCTTCCCTCATTTCTTTTGTGAACTTTTTTAACCTTCAGAGTGTCTTTCTATCTGCCCAAGGCACGCTCCTGACGCTTCTACGCCAGGAACACGCCATCATTAGATGATGGCGGCTTCTTTGTCCCCCACGTTCAACGGCAAGATGGGAATCCGACGGTGGAAGGTTTTCAATATTTATGAGCGGGATTTTTCTCGCTTACAATTTCTGCACCACTATAAAGAACTTTTCAAATCAACTCTCTTTTCAGTTACACAAATCGCACCATCTCAGCGCATATTCATTGCACTTGCCTCTCTCTCTTTCATCATTCCATGACCTCATAAATACTAAGAGTCTGTCCGAAGAGCTCATTTTCCAAACCTGTAAGTTTCCTTCACCCTTCTTAGCCTTCAATCTTCTTCGCTAGTTTTTCTTTGCAACTTTTAGGAAATGGGTAGGTTCAAGCATCTAGTCGAGTCCGAGGAGGATATAGAGACGTTTAGAGTAAACTATAGGATTCCCCCAACGGTGGGTATGAGGTATGCCTCCACAGAAACGTGGTTAAACGATAGGCAAACAGGGGAAGTGGTCATCCCTATGATCACCTTTATAGAGGGAGGGATGACTATCCCTATGGGTAACCTTACTAGAAGTTATCTTAGGTTCTTTAGGTTGTCTCCCACACGATGCGCCTCAAACATGTTCAAGGTGTTAGGGAGTATAGAAGTACTAAACGCAAAGCTAAACCTAGGTCTGACCCATCATGATGTGAACTGGGTGTACAATCTCAATCATCTGAAGGGTCAGGGATACTATTTGAAATCTAGGTTCCCTGAAGTAAGATTGATTTAGTGCCTCCCCACATCGAATAGAGGCTTAAAAGACGATTTCCTTATTTTTTCCGGGGAATGGCATGATGGTTTACCCTGTCCGACTGAAGAGGGAACACCAAGTGGGGTTTTTGGGTTATAAGCCCTTATAAATTGAATCGTGATCTTTAGTTTTGAGTTACCTCTATTTCTGACAGTTTTTCTTCTATTGTAATGATTTTGTAGACAAGCGTGCTACCAAACCTCGGTTCGGATTGGTTAATAGGGAAAGTTTGGATAGAATCCTGCGGTCCGAGGTTTACGTAAATCCATCGAACGGCCAACTAAGAGTAGCCCACATAATCCTTCAATACAAGCCGATTTCCAAGGCGTTTCAAGCTTCCAAGTGCGTGATAAGAGCCAAAGATCCTCGACTTCACCATATCAGTGTAGCCGTTAAGGGATTCATTGTTCCTGAGGGTGCTCCGATTCCTGAAGGCGTTCCCTTCACTGAGCTGTTATTCGAGGCCATTTCCTCTGCAGGAGCTTCATCATTATGCTCCGTCCCTCGGGAAGTGAAGGTAGAAGAGGAAGAAAAGGAAGAAGAACAAGAACAAGAACAAGAACAAGAAGAAGAAGAAACTTCAGAGGGAGTTGTAGAACTGTTGAGTTCTGCAGACGAGTTCAAAGTTTTCAACCGACCTCAGTCTCTAGAGGTGACTTCTGAAGAGATGGGCATTCAAAGGAAGAGTCAGAGGAGCTTAATGGATGTGATCGAAAGCCAGCCTGGAAGGGAGGCGCCGAGGAAGTCAATTCAGCCCAACCTCCCCCCTTCTCCCCCTCGTCAGCCATCCCAACAACATGGAACCTAACCTACTGACCCAAAGAGGAGGAGAGAGCCCAAAGACAAAGAGCTGATAGATCTTGAGAGGCCTCGCCCACCTCATGAAGATGAGGTCCAAAGAGCTGCAAAGCAGCAAAAGGTTACCCATGGGTCTCAACGGGTGGTGGAAAGGGCAACCACTCAGCCTTCGGAACCCGAGGCCTGGCTCCCCACACCTATGCTCGGTGGGGAGCCTCTGAGGGAAGATGCCTCACTTAGAGATTTCAACGGTGTCACGTCGCCTCGGCCCTAGAGGAAACACTCCTTCTTCTCAAGGATATGGCCGAGTTGAGAGGCCTCAAGAGGAATAAGGTCATCCAGAATACGAAAAGATATTTGGACATGGTATGATACTCTTGTCATTATCATTATTATTATCATTATTTTTTCTTTTATGAATGTTTTGCAAACACTTGTATATATTGTATCTTTAACTCTTTTTATTCCAGGCCGTTCAAGCCACCTTCAAGTTGGAGGAGATAACCAACACCTGCTACTAGCAGATAGATAACGAGAGAAAAAGGCGGGCAACAGTTGTACAAACGTTCACCATTGCTAAGCAAACTGCTGAAAGATTGAAGAAAAAGCTGGCCGAGGAAGAACATGCTCGGAAGAGTGCTGATTCCGCCTTGGAAAACACCCAAAGGCAAGCTGAGAACCAAAGGAAACTCTTGCGCGACGCTAACGCCCAATTGGCAACCTCCAAGGAGCAGATATCATCTCTGCAGAAACAATTGGAAGAAGCCCACAGACTTAGAGATCAAGCTGAAAAAGCTCAGGCCGAGGTTGAGAAGGCAAAAGCCGAGGTTGAAAAAGAAAGAGACGCAGCCGAGCAACGTGGCTACGATGTTGGCGTTGCTGAAACCGAGGAGAAATTCCGGGCAGAGGTGCTCGTGGTGTGCCGAGTATACTGTGCATTGACCTAGGGAGAAGCTCTCGACCGAGCTGGGGTCGAGACCTCATCCGAACTGAAAAGGCCTGAAAACATTTATTTCCCCCCAGCCATTCGAGCCCCAAGCCCCTCTGCTCAACAAGAAGAGGCACCCTTTGCAGCTGTTGAATCAACCACGGAAGCTCAAATTTAAGTTCCTCCCCCTCTTAATCAGTAGGAGCAATCTGAAGTGCTCGAAGGTGCGAAGGACATGCCCTCGGATAAGGGAGCAGAAAGGCCTAAGGATGGAGCAGCTTCTCAAAGCTTTGAACAAGCCTTAGCCTCAACCACCTTACCTGTTGGAGAAAATCCGAAGGCAAAGGAGAAGGATGTTCCTTCCGAGGCCACTGACAAAGCCCCTCAGCCCAAGCTCCAGATCAAATTAAGCAAATAGTTGATATAGTTAAATTCTCTTCGTTTTCCTCTTTTTTTTTTCTTTTTTTTTTTTTAAACTCTTCGAGGACATTTCTAATTGTAGCGTATATTTCTCTTTCTAAATTTGCACGAGATATTGTTGTTTTGCTTATCACTTGCACAATTTTCTGCACGAAAGGTCTTTATTTCTGCTTGTTCCCACGCCGTAGAAGGATAATATTTCATGATGCAATGTAGGACTTAAATTTATATACACTGATTGTGAACTAAAGCTGACTATAACTATGAGCTTCACAGCTTTACAAGGGCTTGCTTTAAATGTACTAGGAATTGTCAATATTTAAAGCGGTATTCGAAATGTTTAACCCAGGGAGGTATTGAACATCTTTAGATGCTTTAAGTGATGCTCATGGAGTTTGCTTTGATATACAAGTTTATTTGCATGGACTCCACCTGAGAAGCATCGATCCCAACTAAATTTGCTGTATAAACAATTTGCCACATCTTAATCTCTGTACCCTACTTCAATTGAGATCACGGGGTATTAATTTCCACTAAGTTGCGGTCCGAGGACCTGACATGACTTAGTTTTTGTTTAATACTTCGACAGATTTTAGTGTATTAATTTCCACGAAGTTGTGGTCCGAGGACCTGACATGACTTAGTTTCTGTTTAATACTTCATTTAATACTTCAATAGATTTCAGTGTATTAATTTCCACTAAGTTGTGGTCCGAGGACCTGACATGACTTAGTTTTTGTTTAATACTTCAATAGATTTCAGTGTATTAATTTCCACTAAGTTGTGGTCCGAGGACCTGACATGACTTAGTTTCTGTTTAATACTTCAATAGATTTCAGTGTATTAATTTCCACTAAATTGTGGTCCGAGGACCTGACATGACTTAGTTTCTGTTTAATACTTCAATAGATTTTAGTGTATTAATTTCCACTAATTTGTGGTCCGAGGACCTGACATGACTTAGTTTCTGTTTAATACTTCAATGGATTTCAGTGTATTAATTTCTACTAAGTTGTGGTCCGAGGACCTGACATGACTTAGTTTCTGTTTAATACTTCAATGGATTTCAGTGTATTAATTTTCACTAAGTTGTGGTCCGAGGACCTGACATGACTTAGTTTCTGTTTAATACTTCAATGGATTTCAGTGTATTAATTTCGACTAAGTTGTGGTCCGAGGACCTGACATGACTGAGTTTCTGTTTAATACTTCAATGGTTTTCAGTGTATTAATTTTCACTAAGTTGTGGTCCGAAGACCTGACATGACTTAGTTTCTGTTTAATACTTCAATGGATTTCAAAGCACACATTGTAGAAATAAGATAAATTATAAAAGGAAGTAAAACAGAAATTGTCAATAATAATACCTCTTTAGGTTGCTTACATTCCAGGGATGGAGTACAGTTTTTTCATCTAAATCTTCTAAGTAATAAGCACCTATCCTTGCTACGGATGTGATACGATATGACCCTTCCCAATTAGGCCCCAACTTTCCCCAGTTTGGATTTTTGGTAGCTCCCAAAACTTTCCTAAGCACCAAATCTCGAGGAGTTAACGGTCTCAATCTGACATTCGCATCATAACCTTGCTTTAGCTTTTGCTGATAGTAGGCCAATTGAACCATCGCATTTTCTCGTCGTTCGTCTATTAAATCCAAATTCTTTTTCAAAAGTTCATCATTTCCCTCCAAGGTGAATGAGCTGGTCCTTAGCGTTGGAAAACCTGTTTCGAGAGAAATCACAGCCTCAGCCCCATACGTCATTGAGAATGGGGTTTCTCCTGTTGACCACTGAGGTGTAGTTCGATACGACCATAGGACATGCGGCAACTCCTCCACCCATCTTCCTTTTGCATCATCCAACCTTTTCTTAAGCCCGCCTACTATGACTTTGTTGACAGCCTCGGCCTGTCCATTTCCTTGCGGATAAGCGGGAGTAGAGTATCTATTCTTTATTCCCAAATCAGAACAATACTTTCTGAAAGTCTTGCTGTCAAACTGAAGACCATTATTCGAGATGAGAGCTTGGAGAACTCCGAACTGAGTAACAATATTTTTCCAAACAAACCTCTTGGCATCCATGTCCTTGATGTTGGCCAGAGGCTCAGCTTCCACCCACTTCGCAAAATAGTCTATGCCAACCAGTAACTATTTTTTATTTCCTACTGCCTTAGGAAAAGGGTCAACGATGTCTAAACCCCACTGAGCAAAAGGCCAAGGGCTAGAAAGTGGATTGAGGACTCCCCCCGGCTGATGGATGTTTGGTGCGAACCTCTGGCACTGATCACACTTCTTAACATACTCCTGCGCTTCTTTTTGCATGTCTGGCCACCAATACCCCTGGGTAATTGCCCGGTGAGATAAGGATCTTCCTTTAGTGTGACTACCACAGATCCTTTCGTGCAACTCTTCCAGAAGTGCCTCTGATGCTTCGGGGTGTACACAGAGCAGATATGGCCCGGAATAAGAGCGTTTGTACAATTTCTTGTCCTTAGACAGCCAAAACCGAGGAGCTTTTCTCCGTATCTTCTCTGCCTCAGACTTGTCCTCGGGCAATATATCTTTCTCAAGGAATAGCTTTATAGGATCCATCTAACTAAGTGTCGACCTGATTTGATTGACTTGAAGTGAGTCCCCCGTCATTGGGGTGGGCGTGTTCAAGTCTTCAACCATGATCACCCGAGATAAGTTTTTCGCTGAGGAGGTAGCAAGGGTAGCCAAAGAATCCGCGTGGGCGTTTTCGCTCCTAGGGACATGGGTCACTTCAAAAGATTCAAAATTTACTTGCAGGCACCTAACCTGGCCCAGGTACTCCTGCATTCTGGTATCTCGGGCTTCCAATTCCCCTCTGACCTGGCCCATGATCAGTTTTGAATTCGAGAAAATCTCCACTGTTTTTCCACCCAACTTCCTAACCATCGCCATCCCCATTAACAAGGCTTCATACTCTGCCTCATTATTAGTGGCTGAAAACCCCAACCTTAAAGACTTCTCGATAATGACCTGTTCAGGAGATGTCAAAACCAGCCCCACTCCTAACCCCCTCTAATTTGTTGTTCCATCCACATACACTTTCCAGGGTAAGGCATGTTGCGCGGAGATGAGGCCAACTGATTTTTCATTCATGCCACGTGAGCTGGTCTCTATTTCTTCAAGGCCTTCAGCAAAATCAGCCACCAGGTCGGCGAGAACCTGACCCTTCACAGAAGTACGGGGCATGTACTTAATATTAAAAGCCCCTAAAATCGTGCCCCACTTGGCAATCCTACCAATGTAATCTGTACTTTGAAGCACTGCCTTGAGCGGATATTGGGTTAGGACAACCACAGTATGTGTTTGGAAATAATGGGGGAGTTTCCTTGTAGCGTGCACCACTGCCAAAATGGCATTTTCCAACGGCATATAGCGTACCTCAGCCTCGTGAAGCGACTTGCTTACATAATAAACTGGCCGTTGTACGCCATTATCTACTTGTATCAAAACAAAACTTATTGCGTAAGTGGCTATCACCAAGTAGGAAAAAAAGACCTCATCCACCTCAGGACTAGACATAATGGGTGGCCGAGATAAATACTCCTTAAGCTGCTGGAATGCCAGGCACACTCCTCTATCCATTCAAATCCTTTCCATTTGTGGACCACTAGGAAAAAAGGTCTGCACCTGTCCACCGACCGAGAGATGAATCTGTTCAAAGCAGTGGTCATCCCAGTCAACCTCTGGACCTCATTGGGATTCCAAGGTGGTTACAAACTGCTTATGGCTTTAATTTGATCGGGGTTCACCTCAATCCCTCGGTGAGTCAGCATGTAGCCCAAAAACTTTCCTGAGCTTACCCTGAACGAGCACTTGGATGCATTCAGTCGCAATTTATGTTTCCTTAAGACCTCAAAACTGTTGGTGAGGTCTGTCACATGCTCGGCCACCACCTTGCTCTTCATGACCATATCGTCAATATAGACCTCGATGCTCCTGTCCAGTTGTGGCTCAAACATCTTCGTCATCATCCGCTGGTAAGTAGACCCCGCGTTCTTTAAGCCAAAGGGCATTACCTTGTAGTGATAATTTCCAGTAGGAGTAAGAAAAGCAGTCTTCTCTTGGTTTTCTAATGCCAGTGGAATCTGATGATAGCCCTGAAAGGCATCCATAAAGCTCATTCGAGGATGACCCACTGTTGCATCCACCAGCTGATCTATACGGGGCATAAGAAACGGGTCTTTTGGACAAGCTCTATTAAGATCCATGAAGTCAACACATACGCGCCATTTTCCATTTTTCTTTTTCACCATGACCGTATTGGCCAACCACTGAGGGTAGAACACCTCCTTGATGGCCCCTGCCTGCTTGAGCTTGGTCACTTTGTCTTTGATAGCCTTGGCATGTACTTTGGACGAACGTCGAGATAGCTGTTTCTTCGGGGTAACAGAAGGATTGACATTCAAATGGTGACAAATGAAGTCTGGATCCACCCCTGGGGCCTCGTAAGCATCCCATGCAAACACATCAATATTCCTCCTAAGGACTTCAACCAACTGCTCCTTCTCTAACGAAGGTAACTGTGCTCCTACCTGAAAGTATTTTTCTGGATCGTCACCGACACTCACCCTCTCCAAATTCTCACACTCCATTTCCTCGGCGGTTATACTGAAATGGGTTTCCTAAGTCTTTGATTGCTATAAGTCACCCTCGGCTGTAGCCGAAGCATCTGTCTCTGGTCGATGTTGAATGACCATTATCAAGCACTGCCTAGCCATGGCTTGAATTCCCAAGATTTCTGAGACCTGGCCTTCTGAGGGGTACTTCACCTTCTGATGAAGAGTGGAAGAAACAGCCCCTAAGGCGTGCAACCAGCGCCTACCCAAAATAGCCAAATACGGAGAAAAAGCGTCCACCACGATAAAATCCAATTCCACCACTTCTGAACCAGTCTGCACAGGTAATCTAATCATCCCCATCGGAACGACCGATCTGCCCTTAAAACCCACCAGTGGGGAGCTGTAGGCTGTCAAATCCTTGGGTTTCAAATTCAAGCCCCTAAATAGGTCAGGATACATTACCTCGGCTGCACTCCCCTCATCAACCATCACCCTTCTCACATCATACCCTCCAATCCTAATCGTAACCACCAAAGCATCATCATGTGGTTGTATGGTTCCTCTCTTATCTTCCTCTGAAAAACCTAACACCAGTGAGGTGCTCAGTTTGGCTTTCTTCGGCCTTAAACTGGAGCCCTCGTCCAAGCACTGAGACACCGACATTACCCTGGAAGGGCAAGACCCGGTTCTCCCTGGGGCAGCAAATATAACGTTTATCGTGCCCAGAGGGGGTCCTGAAGAAGCATTCCCTTGAAATGTTGAGCCTGCTTGGCCTCCTCGGCCACTGGAATGGTGTAGAAGCTGGGTCAACTTCCCTTCTCAGACCAGTTATTCCAAGTAGTCCCACAAGTTTTTGCAATCTTCAGTAGTATGTCCATGGTCTTGGTGGTATTGGCAGTAGAGGTTCCGATTGCGTTTCACAGGATCCCTTGCCATCCTATTGGGCCATCTAAAGAATGGCTCATCCTTTATCTTCTCCAGAACCCGTTACACTGGTTCTCAGAATACAGCATTAACTGCCTGGGAGTTGGCAGATCCTGATTGCCCTCCAAATTCCCTCCGAGGTCGGTTATTGTTGTACCGGTCCGACCTGAAATCCCTCCTCTCTTGAGGGACTGCCTCAGACTTTCCTCTACCTTGTATCTGATCCTCTTCTACTCTTCTATACTTATCTATCTGATCCATAAGCTGACGCACGCTAGTAACAGGTTTACCAGTCAAAGATTTCCTCAGGCCATGCCCAGTTGGAAGGCCTTCCTTAAATGTATTAATGGCCACGTCATCATGAGCTCCGTCTACCTCATTGAACATTTCCCAATTGTGGAGGCCTTTTTTTGCTATGTTGGGCTGGGCTGCCCCTTTGTGAATGTAGGCCCAAGTGTTCTGGGTTGTAGGAGTCGAGACCGTGCCAACTGGAACTCAACTTGGCCGGTTTGTGCGCGAACTATGCCTCGTCTGCCAGGAGAGTGCTTACCGCAGACTGAACTGTTCCAGAGAAAAGCTTACGACAGGCAGAGCTGTTTCAGAAAAAAAAAAAAGCTTGCGGCAGGCAGATACAATTGATAAAACAAAATCACGTATTCTGGAATGACCAGATAGTTCTTTTAATAAGAAATGACCGAACTACAATAACATTAACAATCTTTGACACATAAATGGTAAGGGCAAATGGTAATAAAGATTTAATCGACAGCTTATGTAAATAAATTCAGTTCTGTCCGCAGGAGTAAGGCCAAAGAGGAAGAACGCCACTTCTCAACGCGATTAACCTCCAAGGAAAGAAAACGGGATTCCTGCCACGGAAGTTAATGGGTTTGAGGGAGGCGGACCCGAATGGACAATTCTCAAAAATAATTATAGAAGAGAGCAGGGATTCGAGAGGGAGAGAAGGGAAGGGGCCTATCGGTGCATGCCACTATCATTTGCTCTTTTTTTTTTCTCTCTTTCTTTCTTTCTTTTCTAGTCTTTTCTTAGTAATTTCCACAATGGTCGTTTTTTAGTGTTATACTCCTCTATTCTTCTAAGTAAGTTACAGTATTTTCTTTAAGTTGTGTTGTATTGCTCTTGTGCTTGTCTCTCTTTTTTTTGTACGCGGCAAAGGCCTCCTTCTTATAGTGCCTGCCATGACTGAACTTTTACTATTCTACCCCCTAACCGTCTTTGTCTGGCCTGGGCGCACTCGTAGACCCTCACTGCTCTGTCTGCAAGTCCCTCTGTCACAGACACAGACAATGTTTTGTCTGTTAGTCCGTCGCGGCACCTTGTCCTGCCGTGGTGATGTTTCTCTCTCTCTATCCCTCATGGCATGCACCTATTGGTTCCCACTCAGCCTTGCCTCTTTTTGGGTGGTATGCCATCCCAGCAGGATGTATCCCCAAAAGAGCTTGAGCAGGAACCTCAAAATAGGTCTCCCCCCTTCTCCCCACCTCCAAACCATGCCCTCTTACCTCTGACCCATGACCCCACCATGTCCTGTATTGGCTGAGTATAGGCTGGTGGTGCCTGAGCCTTGCGCGTGGTTTATGTCTGAAGTCTGCCTGCTGTTCATGCATCTGCCGCGTACTGGACATTTTGCTTGCATTGCCCGTCGTTCGTTCTTGGCTTTTTCCCAAGCTGTTACTCTGATTTACCACCCCATAGGGTCTGGACTTTACCGAGTACTGGGCTTTGTGTTCTTTTTAACCCAATTCTTTAATTGCCTTAGCTTCCCACTGTGTTACTCGACATTTCCTGCCGTGGTGATTTTGTTCCTGCTGGGCCTCTTTTCAAGCCTGCCGTTCCTTTCTTTCCCCCAGTGGCTTAATATGGCCACTGGTGTTCTTGCTCGTGGGCTCCAATGTCCCTCTCTTTTCACTTGGGCTTATCCAGCCCATTTACTTCCTTTGGACTTCCTCGGTCCATTTACTAACTTTGCATCCCATGGGCATTTACTAACTCAATTGGGCTTCCTCCGCCCAATTTCCTCATTCTCATCCTTGGGGTTCATGGGCTTGCCATTATCCCTTACTTTCTTTGTTTTCATTATTTCGGGCCTGCTGCGGCCCATTCTCACTTTTCCATACCACATACTACCTATGGGTGGTGTTTTCTCTCTTTCCGGGCCTTTTAGGCCCACTTACTCCTTCAAGACCCGTTTATTTATATTTAAGGGCCTGTGATCGATTGTTTCTGCTGCTTGAGCCTAATGGTCTTTTTCTTAGCTTGCTGCTCGTCCGCTGCCCATTTTTATGGGTTGGGCTGCCTTCTGCCTATTTTAATAAATGACCCTCAACACCAATATCTATCAGAATAGACCTTAAGGGTTTCCACCTCCCGTATAGACATGGATAGTAACGATCCCAAGGGTTGAACAACTCTCCTGTAGATGATAAAGCGAGCACCGAATGCTTGGGTGAGCTTCTCGAAAGAGTCAATAGTATCAGCTGTTAAGCCGTTGAACCATCTCATCGCCACTGGACCCAGGCTTGATGGGAAAACCTTGCACATTAAGGCCTCATCTCTAGCATGAATGGCCATTCTCTGACTGTAGTGGCTAACATGTTCTACTAGATCTATTCTACCATTATAAATGGTGAACACAGGTTGATGGAACCGCCAAGGAAGATTCGCGTCCTCAATGCGTCTTGTGAAGGGCGATTTGGAAACTTGACTCAGCGCTTTATTCAGAGCGTCATTTCCTAAGCCCTGACGGGGTGGGCTCTTATGCTTTCGCTCACGGTGATAGTCCTCATCATACGAAAAAGACTCGCTGGGTGGGGTTCTTGACCTCTGTCTGTAACTGGTGTCATCTGACTCCTCAAAGGATCACCCGGAGTTGCGAGCCATACGCCTTCGTCGCTCATATCGTCATGCCCTCTTCAACTTGTTAATCTCACACTGCATGTCCCCTTCATTCTGTACGTGGGAAACATGGCCTTTCCCCCTAGAATGACTTCTATCTGTGTGGGTTGTTCGTGTACTTCCCTCACGATCCCCCCTATGATCATGGACTACCAACGGATTACTATGCTGAGAGCCCCTAGACTCTGCTTGGTGTGGATTAGCGTCCACTTGCTGTGGGCCAGCCACTGGTTGCTGCGGTGTTCCCCCTTCCATCACAAACACTGCATTTGCCTTTCCTTGTGAGTAGATCAAGTTCTTCCCACAGACGGCGCCAATTGTAGGGACTCAATTTGGATTGGACCTAGAAAAATGATGGGTTTCTAGCCCAACAAGCCCAAACAATAAATTTTTAGAGCGTGGGTGCAAGAACTAGTTCTACGTGGTAGAAAAGGTTACAGTTACAGTGTAGGCAAAGACACTTCAAGCTAACTGACTGATAAAAACTCTCCTCGGCTAGGTTTCAGGGGGTATCTTTCTAAGTCTCCTCCTCCTTCTCTCTTTCTCTCTCTCTCCCTTTTCTTTTTCTTTTTTCAAAAGTCCCCTTTAATGTCATCCACTTTCTTCTTATATACTCCGTTCCTCACTCCCTTTTCACCATACACGTGTAGGCTTCATTTTTATGACTCCTTTCTGTCCCATCCAGCACTTCTCGGGACCTTCACTTAATGGCCATAAGGCTGCTTGATCACTGTTCAGGTATCACCTCCACATTAATGCAGCCAGTGAGTTAGTTAGGAAGCATTTAATGTGGAGGTGGCAGCTCCAGAAGATATTTGTTATCTCCCCCGGTTCTTCCCTTGTTCCACATTCACCATTCAGTTCTAATGTAACTTTGTAGGGTGCCCTGAATAGTCGGATAGTTATATCTACCTCAGACCATGGTATCCGAGATGAGTCTTATCCTCGGGCACGGTTTAGGCCACTGCTTATGACCTCCGTCCCTCTTTCTTAGACTGGTCCCATGATACATTTCTTTAATCATCCTCGAACAAGCGAATGTCCTCGGACTGGGCCGTTGGGCCCCAAGCCCATATCCTATGGTTCCTATATCCTTTTAGATAACTGGCCCCACAATTATCTTTATAAATAAATAAAATAGAGATAAATTTTCTATTCCAAATTGATAGATAATTATCTTTATTAAAATAAAGTAAATAGAGATAATTATTTATCTTTATTGATTATTATCTTTATCAAAATATGATATTTATCAAAATAGATAAATAGAGATAATTATCTCTAAGAAGAATTTGGACCAATCAAAAGTCTACTACATACTTTCAAGTATATCAATTCGAAATGGAGTTTATACTCTAAAATCACTATAAATAGAGGACATCCCCTCTCATTTTGGACACGAAGTTTTGGAAGAGGACCAAACTCTGGAGAAATTCCATCTCAAGAAAACTTGAAGAATCTTTGAAGAACTTGAAGAACATTCGAAGGGCTTGAAGAACTTGAAGGACAATAAATCTCTAATAAGCTTGAAGCTAGAGATTTATTGTAAAGACCGATCAATCCATCTTCCAATTAAAGTCAAGAAGATTCTTGTTCGAGTCAAGTTTAAGGAAGATAGAATCAGAGGGCATTCTTTTGTAAAAGAATTGAAATAGAGATTGTACTCATTACTTATCAATACAAATTTATATTTGCAAACCATATTTCTTTTCAATTATTTAATTTTTTGCAATTGAGAAATTTTGTGTTTACAAATTTTTTGCACGCCCGGTGGGACAATCTCTACCTCTCATCTCTTCTTCATCAACTTGTCACATCCTTTGAAGCCATATGGCTTCAAAGAAGACTCAAATCGACAACCCTCTTTTTGAAACAAGTGAAGTTGATCCTACACTTGATTCAAGCTCTGATATTCCCTATACTGGACCCATGACAAGGGGAAGGATAAAAGCCCTTGCAAAAGCCTATGCTCAAACAACACCCATACCCCAATCCTCGTTTGTTTTCAACACTTCTGAAACCAAGAAGTCACAAACAGCCTTATCTACTCAGGGGGCAAGCAAAGATGTAGCTGTCCTCATCAATGAAATGTTGTCTCAACTAGCTTTGTCACCAGAACCAACACAAGAAGCTCCAATTATTGAAGAAAAGGATGAGTCACTTGATGGCTCTGAGTTCTCCTTTTCAGAAAATATTCCTGCTTCCAAGCTTAGGGATTCTCCTTGCTTTGTTAGCTCATTTGCCATGCCAGTCATGATGACTAACACAACATTTCTGGAGGAACAAGTCCCGACTATGGCTTAGACTTTAGAAGAATTAATGAAGTCTATGAAAGAAAGGGAAGCATTGAAAGACTCACAAATAACTCTCCTAATGGATAAGATGGGGAATACATCTGGACTGAATCGTGAAAATGAAAGCTCTAGGCCGAAACAAACCCATAATGACAAACCCGAGAGTTCAACAAAGGATCTCAATTTCTCTACAGATGGGTCTATCTTGCTTGACCAACTCAAGGAGTTAATCAAGGAAGCTATCAAAGACCAAGTTGGGGGTGGAAGTCAAGCATCCATTACCTACGCTAAACCATACACTCAAAGGATAGATCTCTTGAGGATGCCTCAAAACTATCAGCCACTGAATTTTCAACAATTTAAGGGTAAAGACAGCATGTAGCTCATTTTGTGGAAACTTGTAACAATGCTGGCACTTATGGGGATCTCATGGTCAAGCAATTTGTTTGATCATTAAAAGGAAATGCGTTTGATTGGTATACTGATCTAACTCCTGGCTCTATTGATAGTTAGAATCAAATGGAAAGAGAATTCCTAAACCGTTTTTATAGTACTCGACGTATTGTTAGCATGATAGAGCTCACCAATTCAAAGCAATGGAATGAAGAGCCGGTCATTGATTACATTCAACGGTGGAGAAACCTTAGTCTTAATTGCAAGGATCAATTATCTGAGTCGTCTGCAATTGAGATGTGTATTCAAGGAATGAATTGGGCTATAAGTTACATCCTTCAAGGAATAAAGCCCAAAACATTTGAAGAATTAGCAACACGTGCGCATGACATGGAGCTTAGTATTACTTCCAATGGTCACCAAGGCCCTCATGTTCAAGAACCCTGCAATGGAAAAGAAAGACAAGATACTCACAAAGGGGGCAAATTCCCTCATAAACCGGAAAACAAGCAGTATTTGATTGTAACTACTGTTCCTTTCAAAGTTCCAGTTAAACCCAAGATAAAATAACGAACATATGCTCTCACACAGAAGAAGAAGACCAACATTTCAAGAAATGCAAGAAAAGCAATATCTATTCCCAGATTCTGATATCTCCAACATGTTGGATCATCTACTTGAGTTGAAGTTAATTGAGCTACCAGGGATGAAACGTCCTGAAGAGGCTGAACAAACAAATGATCCCAAGTATTGCAAGTATCATCGCCTCATAAGCCAGCCCATTGAGCAATGCTTTGTGTTGAAAGATAAAATCATGGAGTTAGCTCATCAAGGAAAGATCATGTTTGATGATGAAGTTGTAACTGCCAATCTAGCCATGGTAGCCTCAACAACCACTTCGACTTATTTCACCATTCAATTTGGTTCATTTGAGCCTATTGAGGTGAAAGTACCTTTCTTCACAATCCCAATTCCTAAGAATTATATCTTTTCATCTTTTACATGTTTTCAAGTATATGGTGAAGAAGAATCTTCAGATAGTGAGGAAGAGACAAAACGAGCTATCGTGTATAGGGCATACTGGTCTTCAATCATTTTTACTGATGATGATCGTTTGTTGGGCTCCAAGATTCACAATCGCCCCTTGTTTGTAACTGGGTACATTCGAGAACAACAAGTTAATCGTATCCTTATTGATGGTGGATCTGCAGTCAATATCCTTCAACTCAAAATATTGAAAGAACTTGGATTCTCCTTAGATGAACTACTTCCTAGTAGGTTGATGATTCAAGGCTTTAATTAGGGTGGACAAAGAGCTATTGGGAAGATTAGACTTCATACGCTCATTGGTGAAATGGAATCAAGCGCACTTTTTCATGTCATTGATGCCAAGAACACTTACAAATTGATTATTGGAAGACCATGGTTGCATAAGTATGGTGTTGTGCCATATACGTATCACCAATGCCTTAAATATTTCCAAGATGGACAAGTTAAGAAGATAGTAGCTGATGACAAGCCCTTTACTGTAGTTGAGCCACACTTTGCTGATGCAAAATTCTACTTGGAAGATGATACAATAGAAGAAACCCAAGTCGTGGCTTCACCATCTAGCAAAGAAGAAAAGCCCTACTCCAAAGCTCCAAGGATTGATTTTCCAATTGTGGAGAAGGAAACCAAGCAAACCGAGACTTTTATGGAAGAGAAAAAGCATCATACTTCAAAAGTAACTAGAGTAGCCCCTGTGCTACACTATGTTCCAATCGCAAAAGAAAAGAAGGCCAATCCCCATTTTCAGGAGATGAGGAGTCAATATCAAAGGATTTGCAAGGATTAAACTTGCCAATTACTAAAATCACAAAACCAAGACCCTAAAGTCAACCGTTGAAAGGGTTTTCAAAACCATCCCAAGGACCAATTGTTGAACATGGGACTTTGCCCAACAAATGAACCAAAGAGGGTTTTGACCCTAATGCATATAGACTCATGACTAAAACTGGTTATGACCATGAGAAGCCGAGTGGTTTGGGTAAGCTCATCCCTGAAGCCTCTGGAAAAGAAGAACAAAAGGTGTCGAAGGCGGTTTCAATGTAACAAGTTCTAAGGATGGAATTGGATACACCCCACCAACTCTTGTTCATATTCCCATCCAAAAAGCTAGTGTTTCTGTAATTTCAACAAATTATGAGGAAGAAGAACAATCTTCGAACCTATCAAAGAAATCATCTAATTTTGACCGCATTGGGCAACCCACTTCACATATCTCAGTTTTTGATAGGTTGGGGACACAAGAAGATAACTCTGTTGTTGGCCTCAAAGCTCTATTTTCACAAGACTCAATCACTCAACTCCTTCTCAAGTTGGCACTCGAGGTTCAGTTCTCACAAGGCTCAGTCATTCAATCCCTTCTCGATTCTCAAAAGATTTAAAGGCAAGACGAAAGCAGAATGAGAGGACAAATTTCCTTTCTAGAGGTGCTAATGACACACTTATTATTGATCAAGATTCAAATGAGATTCAAAACTCCATTCCATCTCGTATGAAACGTAGAACCATTTGGGAAGTGAATACTGGAGAAGCCTTGACTATAAAAAGGCGTGCAATGGTAACCACAAACCAAGAAGTCGAAGATGACGTTAAGGATGCTCCACCCTTATTTGAAAAAGGCATACAAGCTACAATTGAGAAATTAAAGGAAATCAACACTAATACAACTGAAGATGGTTTGAGAATTGGCCCCATCAATGGCAAATTCTTGAAACGTTACCATACTTGAAATTTGAAACACTCCTTGGTAAGAGCCTAAACTGCCTACCTCAACACTCAAATGGTACATGATGTTTTCCTATTACTCTTGAAAGTGTTCTAAAAAAAAAAAAATCCTGCTAGGTTGAAAACCTTTTTATAAGGAGGCCTAGGAAAAAGTTAGTGCATAAAAAAAAATTAAAAAAAAAAGAAAAGAAAAAGAGCCCGCTAGGTTGAAAACCTTTGTATAAGGCGACCTAGGCAAAAGTTAGGGCACCAAGAAAAAAAAATCCCTCTGAACTACGTGATGACTTGATCCCTCTCAAAGGGTATGTAGGCAGCTTAGTATTTTGTACTAAGTTCAGTCACATCTCAAACCCAAAAAAAAAAAAAAAGCCCTTTTGAACTACGTGGTGACTTGATCCCTCTTAAGGGGTACGTAAGCAACTTGGTATTCTATGCTAAGTTCAGTCACATGTCAAAAAAAAAAAAAAAAAACCCTCCTTGAACTACGTAATGATTTGATTCACTTCAAAGGGTACGTAGGCAACTTGAATTCTATGGTAAGTTCAATCACATGTCAAAAAAAAAAAAAAAAAACCCTCCTTGAACTACATAATGATTTGATTCCCCTCAAAGGGTACATAGGTAACTTGGTATTCTATGCTAAGTTCAGTCACTTGCCAAATTTTTTTTTTTTTCCTTGAGCCATGAAAAGTCGTCAAGAAAGAAAACATTATTGTGAGAATGTCACTTAGCATCTCTAAAATGTCCTTTCTCTGTCATCTTTAAAGTCTAAGTAGTTCAACCTTTCACATTTAAAGTCTTGGTGATATGTATTTTTTCATCTTCAAAGACTTGGTGGTATCTCCTTGCATTTTTGAAGTCTGGATTGTATCCCTTCAAAGCCATGTCGCCTTACATTGTCAAAGTTAGTGTTGCATCACCTTTCTTTTGAATTTCATTGCCTTTCTTCTAAGTTGGGTTGGCTTACATATCTAAAGCATGGTGCTGCCTCTCATCTTTAAAGACTTGGTGGTATCTCCTTGCATCTTCAAAAACTTAGTGGCATCTCCCCGCATCTCTAAAGTCTGGTACTCATCATTTTATACCTATAGAAAGTATCATAGCAAGAAGCCAATGCACATCCATTGCAAAGAGGCCAAAGCACATCCTTAGATTGTTGCATAGACAGTTGCTCCATTGCAAAGATGCCAATACACATCCCTGCATG
The DNA here is from genome assembly GCF_002906115.3 of Quercus suber. Lineage (NCBI taxonomy): Eukaryota > Viridiplantae > Streptophyta > Magnoliopsida > Fagales > Fagaceae > Quercus > Quercus suber. The sequence goes on from NW_027069478.1 coordinate 2,384,460, forward strand.
GAAAAACTCCATCTTCAAGATCCTTTTCGTCTTCAAGATTGTCTTCATCCTCAAGATTGTTTTCGTCTTCATGGTAGTCTTCATCCTCAAAGAAAACTTCGTCTTCAAGGAAGTCTTCGTATCTAAGATAGACTTCGTTGTCAAGATTGTCTTCGTTGTCAAGATTGTCTTCATCTTCAAGGAAGTCATCATATTCAAGATTGTCTTCATCCTTAAGATAGTCTTCATCTTCAAGGAAGTCTTAGTATCCAAGATAGACTTCGTTGTCAAGATTGTCTTCGCCTTTAAGGAAGTCTTCATATCAAAGATAGACTTTGTTGTCAAGATTGTCTTCATCTTCAAGGAAGTCATTGTATTCAAGATTGTCTTCGTCTTCAAGATTGTCTCCATCCTTAAGATAGTCTTCGTCTTCAAGGAAGTCTTCGTATCAAGATAGACTTCGTTGTCAAGATTGTCTTCATCTTCAAGGAAGTCATCGAATCCAAGATAGACTTCGTCTTCAAGATTGTCTCCATCCTTAAGATAGTCTTCGTATCCAAGATAGATTTCGTTGTCAAGATTGTCTTTGTCTTCAAGGAAGTCTTCGTATCCAAGATGGACTTTGTTGTCAAGATTGTCTTCATCTTCAAGGAAGTCATCATATCCAAGATAGACTTCGTCTTCAAGATTGTCTCCATCCTTAAGATAGTCTTCGTTTTCAAGGAAGTCTTCGTATCCAAGATAGACTTCGAGATCGTTGTCTTGGTAGCTACTTGGCTTGAGGACTACTTGGCTTGAGGAACAAAATAAACTCTTGCAAGTTCTTCTTAGTGCCACTAAGTCATCATATTACCTGTTCTATACAGAGGCGAAACAATACCAAAAAAAAAAAGAAATGATACACGAGTGAGGAAGCAAACAAGAATTTACCTCCACGGAGTTGCACAATAGCCTCCTTGTGAAGCTCGACAGATTTGTGTAATTGAAATCTCAAGAAGCTTGATGGAATTGTGAAGTTGATATCTTTTGAAGCCTAACTTGTGAAACTTATTGCAAAAGTCTTCAAGGACAGTGAGCTTCGAAAGACCAAATGCTGCGTAAGATAGTCAAAAGAATAATTATCAAGAAAATCAAGTCATGCTACATATAAAAGTGAACAAAATAAGAGTTTCAAATTGATGTTCAAAAAGAGAACAGCTTCATAAAACAAGTTTCATTAATTCTACTTGTTGGATATTGTGACAAAAAAGATGAGATAACACATGATTCACTTAGAAATATTCATGTGAGTGGATAGGAAAAAAGAAAAAGAAAAAAAGAAAAGCATGCATGAGACAAAACAAGGATAAAAGAAGGTTATTGTACCTGATGGAGAGAAAAACACCTGCCTTCTGTAATTAAGATACTGGCATTGGCATGGAGGATTTCAAGAAATCTTGAGATTAAATCTGGAAAAGCATATTCAAATCAGCATATTGTGCCAAAGAGAAGAAGAAAATAAAAGGAGAGACCTCATACCTCTATTAGACTTGTGAAAAGAAAATAGTGGGGATTTGCTCACCGAAGGCTTGCTTTTATAGTGGTCACTTTGTTATGAGGCATTACACTTCTATGTCAAGAAGGTCTCTAAATTGGAGATAAAGAGCTTGACCAGCTTGGAGAGTGCTGATATTTCAGTCAAAATATGACATTAGAAAGTGCTTATATATCAGTTGGCTTCATCCGTGACCTTTATCTAGCAATGTTTGGATTAGATTGGATGTCTTACAAAGATAAGATTTCAGTCCTTATTAAGTTTGGACTTGGCTGACTTGGCCTATTTGTTTAAACTTCAAAGGCCTAGAAGTCGTGCAGCTGAAAAACTCGTTAGCTAGACAAGTTCTTCTTGTTAAAAGTTATCTCTACGAGACTTTGAGTAAGAACAAAATTCTTATCAAGGTAATATCATATGAGGATGTGGTTTACATATACAAGGGTCTGTTATTACTGGGAAAAGTGTGTGGATCCGTAGCCAAGGCATCTGAATGTGGCTACTTCCACGTTTGAATTCTTTTCAAACAATTCCTATTTGAATAAGAATTCTATTTGATTGCATCACATTAAAACTCTTTGAAGTGTGGGTTATCAAGTCACTCTCCTGTTTGGATTTACCCAACCTACGGACTCCACCTTGCTAAATGTTGGTCACACGATTCCAAGGAAGAAGCATGGTGTCAGACACTTTGGAATAATGTACATGGGGAACTTCCTATCATATTGGAAATTATATGGGTTCTAAATTAAGTTTGCTTGCAAATTTTCAAGATTGAAAAAAATATATATGAAAGGTTTTGAAAATAATAGCATCAAAGCATGAAGTTGTCAAAACTTGACCATTTTCCATACCCAAAATCGTGTACAAGTCCAAGTCTTGAGGGGGCATTTGTAGGAGGCAAAAATTTGTCAAGCCAATTACAAAATGCCACATCAAAAATTTAGTAACAAATTCCAAATTAATATGTCATTAAATTAATTAAGTCAAATGATGACATGTGTCATCCAAATTAACATCATATTGGTATATTAAAATTTGCCAAGTGTCATTTTGCCCACGAGATAAAGATAAATTTTCTATTCAAAATTTATGGATAATTATCTTTATAAATAAACAAAATAGAGATAAATTTTCTATTCAAAATTAATAGATAATTATCTTTATTAAAATAAAGTAAATAGAGATAATTATTTATCTTTATTGATTATTATCTTTATCAAAATATAATATTTATCAAAATAGATAAATAAAGATAATTATCTCTAAGAAGAATTTGGGCCAATCAAAAGTCTACTACATACTTTCAAGTATATCAATTCGAAATGAAGTTTATCCTCTAAAATCACTATAAATAGAGGACATCCCCTCTCATTTTCAACACGAAGTTTTGGAAGAGGACCAAACTCTGGAGAAATTCTGTCTCAAGAAACCTTGAAGAACATTCGAAGAACTTGAAGAACATTCGAAGGGCTTGAAGAACTTTAAGGACAATAAATCTCTAATAAGCTTGAAGCTAGAGATTTATTGTGAAGACCGATCAATCCATCTTCCAATTAAATTCAAGAAGATTCTTGTTCGAGTCAAGTTTAAGGATGATAGAATCAGATGGCATTCTTTGTAAAAGAATTGAAATAGAGATTGTACTCATTACTTATCAATACAAATTTATATTTGCAAACCATATTTCTTTTCAATTGTTTGATTTTCTGCAATTGAGAAATTTTGTGTTTACACCGACCTTAAAAGATTTCAGAGGGGCTGTCTGTTAATATGATACAAGTATACTTTAACAAACTTCTACTTGCATTTGGATTAGCTTTTTCCTTAAAGTTGGTAAAAGGCACAATTGTGTTCAGGGAAAAAAAGGAATAAAAGAAACTTTAAAAACTATACATGAAAAATAAGTTAACTCCATTAAAAAAAAACAAATAAACTAATAAGTTAACGGAAAGAAAGTTCATCCAAACATATTTTGTTCTAGTAATAATCTACCAAATTTCTAGCTTAAATCCACTGAGCTTAGTCGTAATAATTATCTAGCTCATTTTTGTGGCAGATTGGGAACTCCAAAATAATGGAGTAGATCCTCTCAATGACATAATTATTTTTAGTAACAACTAACATGATAATGTATTTCTTATCTCCCATATTATTGGTCTTTTATTTTATTTTGGGACATCCCAAAAAAAATCATTTTTTTAATCAATAAGCATAATATTAATAATTTTTCTCAAACCTTTTTTTTTCTTTTTTCTTTTTTTAACGATTCATTTGTTTCAATGGTAAATGGAGATTTGAATTTGAACATTTTTGTTTAAAATACTAGGATGTGTTAATTGAGTTACAAAACTATTGGCATAATTTTATCAACTTATAATTTGCTTTATTGGAAAAATCAATACTCTTTTTTACTTGAGTTTCAATTAAATATGATAGTTTTGAAAATTTACATTTATTTTGTTTTATTGTTTTTTTTAAAAAAATGCATAAACAATGTTCTCTTAAAAAGTTGGTTGGTTTTCTTGAATATAACTAACAATGTAGGATAGAAGGAGCATATATTTCATTAAAATATTTCATTAAAATATTACCTCAAATTTATTTAGAAACTAATGTTGTCCCTATTTTTTTCCAAGAAGCAGATGAATATCTTTCTTTCTTTTTTTTTTTTTTGAGAGAGAGAAAGAGAGAAATGAATATCTTTTAAGCATATTTTTTTTATGCATCATAAATTAAGCTACCTTAAGAAAATGATGATAAATGAGACCTATTTAGGAGATTTTTATAGGTAACTTAGACACTTAATAGAGTAAGTATCTAGTCAGTATTATATTCTTAATGATATGGGACAACATTTATAGGAGATTTTTTTTTTTTTAATTTCTTTATTTCCTAGCTAATTGGTTAAATGAGGCAGGATAAGAGTTTTTTGGTTAAATGGGACAACATTTTTTTTTTTTTAGTGGGGAACGTAACAAACCACCAAAAATAAGGGAGAAAGTTTATAAAACACAAAATAAAAATTTCATAATAATTGATGTAGCAAATTATAAGTGATAAATAAAAAATTGATATTTGTGATTGGTCAAATGAGGGATTTGGTTTAGGTTCAGTGCATCCAGTGTACTAAACCTGGTCAGATGGTGGCACGTGTCTAAAAGTGGATACATGTAATCATCTCAACGGGTCCAGTACTACCGGACACTGGACCTTAACCTGACCCTCAAATGAGAATTAATAAAAACTTGTGAACTCAATTGTTATAAAATATATATATATATATATTATAAAAAATTTTGTGTTCGTTAGGCGAAAAGATCATTGAACATAGGTGATTGGTTTTAAGATGGAAAATGAGGGGCAATGAGATAATGGGGTCAAAGCTTAGGCAGCAAGTTAAGGTCCCGCCGAATATTTCCAAGACAATTTCAAAGGAAATTATTACTACTACTTGTTAAGGAAGATAAGAATGTTGACAGACTGACACCTCATCCATGAATAGAAGCCAACCAAATTTTTTATTTTAAAGGGGCCATAGTAAAAGGCATAATTGATTTAAATTTATAATTGGCCTGGGTATATTCGATGTGCAATTGAGAGGTCACTACTAGAATGTTATGGGCAAGTCGTTAGGCAAATTTTGTTACATACTCTTTGTTATATTCTCGTATACATTCTCGGTAAAATCGTATTTTAAAAGCACTATTTCAATTCTAATAAAAATTTAAAACATAATTTTCCAATATACCCGAAACACAATTTCAACTGATGTAGCATGGGGTGTCCTGTACACAAGATGTATGAACTACTGACAGCTAATACATGGTTAAAGAAAATGTTCTTTCACTACGGCCGATCCAAAACTGTCTAACTCTCAAGTCAATGCAATGATTACTAATATTTCATTTCTCTTTCAAAACACCATCTCTTCTCTGCCAACTCCTGCTTCTTCTAAACTATAAATTTTCACATCCAACCAGACATAACATAGCTCTTTATTACTTGCTACTACTCTCTTTGCTTTCTTTTTATATTTTCTCTTCTTTTTAATGAAAGTTGAAGTTTACTAGAGATGACTAACATGACATGAATGAAATCAATGCTGGTGGGATTTATGATAGCAGTATTGCCAAACGAAGTTAACCGTATCATGTTCATATGTATATGATATGGTTAACTTTGTTTGTCAAATACTGCAATCATAAATCCCCCCGGCATTGATTTCATCCTGTCATGCTTGTCACCTCTCGTAAACTTCAACTTTCATTAAAAAAGAAAGAGAAAATATAAAAAGGAAACAAAAGACCCCAACAACAAGAGGAAGGAACAGCAATAGTTAGCAAAGAGTGTAGAGTAATAAAGAGCTATGTGTTATGTCTGGTTGGATGTGAAAATTTTAGCTACTTAGCTTGCTATATGAGATGTAAATTTCAGTCAAAAGATAGATTCACTTTGATCAGATGATCTTATACAGGCTAATCTATTTGGTCTTCATTATGGACTGAGTTTCCAAGGGATGAAAATTCTATTGGCCCAAGCAGACATCAATGGAGATGGTGTTGTTGATTATGAAGAATTCAAGGTATCTTCAAGCCTTAAGTTGTTCAATATGCCCTTAAATTTTTCAGTCATTTAATTGCAGAAGCCATGTCCAGTCAAGAATCTGGACTTTCCAATATATTAATTCTCTGAAATCTGGGTACAAGAATCTGGTTGTGTGAAATATATTTGACTACATCATTAGTTTAAGATGGATATACTAAAAAAGAAAAATTAGTGGTGAAACTTGTTAACAACATAAAAAATTTTGGGATCTTTTTATTAGTATTATCATTATTTTTTTTTTAACTTGTCTATTTCTTAAAAGAGTCTTATGTGGTTTTAGTTTTACACATCAGTGTTAACTAGGAGTATTGTTAGTGTTTTGGCCAAGCTTGGGCATGTATCTAGACTCTGGCACATTTGAATTCTCTCTAACTCACAAACACACATACACAGGCTATTATATGATGTTCTTAGCTGATTCCTTAGTAATTAATAGCATCATATTTGTTTATCAGTATGCAATGACAGGCTCTTTACTGCCTTTAATTTTGAATAAAATAATAACAATATACTTTGCAGCAGAAGATTTGGAATCCTACATGGCCAGAGCAAACAGAGGAGTATTATGAGACAACTATAGAAGACCCTAAACAGGGCACGAACGAAAAAAACATTGGTTTCAGGGTGAAGAATGCAGTTCTCTTCCCCTGGGAAGTGGAGAAAGGACTGTGGCCTGAAAACTACTCTCTTTTTCTGATTATGCTCCACAAATTGTTGTCTTTTCGCCTTTATTTGGTATTTTTCAGTCCAATAATCATACCCTAACATACAACTGTAGATAGAACAATGAAGAGCACAATTAGAACAACGTAAATCTTTGAGGAACTTATATCTACAGCCTATTGTAAATCCTCTTCTGGCTGCTCGTGTTTGGGTGGACCAAAGTTCTGTAACCAGTTTTGGTCAGCCTCTGCCAATCTTTTCAGGCCAACACAGTAATTATGTATCAGATTTGATTTATAATGTAAAATGTTTAACCAGAAACAACTAATTCAAGGGATTTGAAAATCCTGACTTTTAAGTATGACTTAATTCATATAAGTATAATGTATGATCCTTGTGTGATAAGTGTAAAGTCCATTTCATTACCTGCGTGATTTTGGACCTATTTGTGGCAGGTGGTTTTGAAACTATGTTAAAAAATAGATAGGGTGTAAAGAATGTTGAGAAGGAGTTAGAATAGCTGGCACTGATCAAGTCTGCTGCATTTCTTGAAACTGCTCTAAGGTCTGTTAAATATGTCTTTTGAGACATGGCCTAGCTTAAAAGATTTTGAAGGGAAGCCTGGTTGGTAAACATTTTACATGCATTTGGATTATTATTTTTTTTTTTTTTGGTTGAAAGTTGGTAAAAGCACAATTGTGTTTAAAAAGAAAAAAAAAATGTAAAACTTTAAAAGCTATACATAAGAAAATAAGTTAATTCCATAAAATAAAAATATATAAAATAAAACAAAACTAATTATTTAACAGGAAAAATTTAATCTGAACGTATTTTGGTGCAGTAATCATCTAGGAATTATAACTAACTTAAATCCACTTAACTTAGTTGATGTAATTATCTAGCTCATCTTTTGTGGCAGATTGGAAACTCCAAAAAAATGGAGAAGGTACTTCAAATGGTATAAATAATTTTTAGTAACAAATAACATGATTGTGTATTCATTGTCTCCCCATATTGGTGTTCTTATATTTTGTCATGGGATGTCCCAAAATATTATTCTCTTTTTAGGAAATCAAAGATTACACTATTAATAATTTTCTCAACTTATCATTTACGTTATCAAAAAGTAAATACTCTTTTTTCTTTGAGTTTAAATTTAAGATGTAGTTTTGAAATTTTAGACTTTCTTGTTTTTAAAAAATGCATTAATTAATCAATATAAACAATATAAGCGTAGTATTTCAGTTCATTCGGTCCATTTCTGTCCACCTCAAATTCCTTACAAACAGTTCATCCTCTAAAACAATTCGAATTGTATTGAATGGATGAAAGTGGACCAATTTAATCTATTTAGTCTACTTCGGTCCATTTTGGTCTAATTTTGTCCATATTGGTCCATTTTGGACCATTTTAGTATATTCAATCCATGTCAGTCCATTTAGTCTACTAAGGTCTTCTCAGCCCATTTTTGTTTATTTTGGTCCATTTGGTCCACTTTGCCCCACTTTAGTCCATTTGGGTCCACTTCACCCCTTTAGGTTCATTTTAGTCCACCTCAGTCCATCCAAGATAACAAAAATTAAAATTATTATTTTTCGGTCCATTGGTATTATCTTTCTTTATGTTCTTTCCCTCTCCCCCTTAGTTAATATTAATATATTAGTTTTTGAGTGAATTATTTAATTTTAGTGTTTTGATGTGATAGAATTTGAATTTAAAGTCCAATTGAGGTTTTTTTTTCCCCTAAATGGGTAAGAAATTTGAAGATTTATGATATTAAGTTTTGTATCATAATTTAAAATTTTGCAATGTATAAGTTATTCAACAAATAATGACAGAAATTCCTTTATAAATAAATTTATATTCCTCTCCATTCTCTAACAAAAATGATCATATATATATTTTCATACAAGTACTCAAAATACTTAATATGAAAAACCAAGGCCACACAAAACAAGCTCTTTATGTTGATGACTCTGTTGTATGGTTGGATGAAGTACTCAACTGTTCCACGTATTGCGTGACCTGCGACTATTGTTCTCTTGAAATGTTGAATTATCTATATATAACTAACAATATAGGACCGGAAAGAGTATTTATTTTATTAAAAGATTGCCTCAAATTGATTGTAGAAACCAATGTTGTCCCTATACTTTTCCAAGAAGAAGATGAAAATCTTTAAAGGATGAATTTTCCAAAATGGATCATGGATTCATTAAGCTAGTTTTAGAAAATGACAAACAAGATCCATTTAGGAAAAGTCTTAAGTTTACCTCAAAAGAAATATTATAAACTCTTAAAGATAGTTTAGATACTCAATAAAGTTATTATCTAATTATATTCTTTATTATAAAGCCATAAAGGACAACATTTATAGGAGATATTTTTCTAAGTTTCTTTTCTTTCTTTCTTTTTTTTTTTCTTTTTTCTTTTTATTCCTAGTAAATTGGTGATTTGAGGAAGGATAAGAATCGAATGAGTGGTTTTTTTTTTTTTTTTTTACCATAGAATGAGTGGTTTTGATTGTTCAATACATCTTTTGAAGAGAATATATGGAAGTGGGGAACATAAACAAACCACCAGAAAGATCATTGGACATAGGTTTGTTTGGTTTCGTAAAGGTAAAATGAGTGGCTATGAGATGGGCTCAAAGCTTAGGCAGCAAGTTAAGGTCCCACCGAATATTTCTAAGACAAATTCAAAGGAAATTATTACAAATTGTTAAAGAAAGAGATGTTATTCATTTAAAAAAAAAAAATTAGAAAGAGTTAAGAAAGAGATGTTATTGAAAGTCTGACACATCATCCATAAACAGAGAGCCCAACCAAAAATTTTATTTTAGGTCGGTCATAGTAAAAAGCATAAATTGATATAAATTTTGGGAGGTCACTACAAGAATTGTATAAAACTAATCTTACTTAAAGTTTAGTTGGCAAAAACTTTAAGTTTTTAGCTTATAAATTTAACAAAACTAGCTTTTAAAAAAATATATATGTTATTTGTTAGCTTTTTGTCATATATTTTAATATTCTTAAAATTACTAAAAACTATAATTTTTTTATATTATATTTAGCAAATAAATTACCAAAAAAGAAACCCAAATAGACATTTATAAATGCTGAAAATCAATTTTACCCAAAACATCAAACTTTGCTCATAGTAATAAACTTATCACTTTGTTTAGACATCATGAGCAATATATATTATTCATTGTCGTCATGTGGAGGAAGGTTGATGGACCCATATTGAAAACCCTAGTTTTTATTTAGAAAAAAAAAAACAATATATATTACTTTATTTTATTAAATTAAATTTATTTTTGTGTGACTTATGACATTTCAATTTGTAAAATTTATACATTAAAATTGATAGTATTTTTTCACTTTTTTCCCCCAAAAACACAAAGGGAATAGAAATATACTTTGTCCTACTCTTTTTGATCCACTTTATATGTCAAGTTGTTTTTTCTTCCACGGTTCCACCCTATTTTAGAATATAGTTATTTTATAATAAAAAAAGAGGAAAAAGTGGTAAGTTATTATTGTATTCTAAAGCATTGTTATTTTTATAAGAGAAAAAGAAAAAAGAAAAAAGAATTTGTAATAACGTGTGATTGTTAGTGTGCTCTTGGCAACCGATTAAAAATTAATTTTTTACTTAAATTATTTACTGTTTACAAGTTTTATGTTATTTTTTTTCTTAATTTTATTTTAAATAATTTAACTTTTATTATTTAGAAAGAAAATTATTAACTGTACTTTTTTATTTATTTTGCATTATGCAATAAACAATCAAAAAGAAACAATTACCCAAACAAATGTACACAATAAAATGAACCAAATATAGTCCAGCACCCTTGACCAAATGTGTCTGTGCAGTTATTATATACTCCACAAAACACGAAGAAATCTAGAACATTGGGAAAGGCAAGTCCAGATTCCATACGCGGTCTGTACGGAAGGACAATGGAGAAGTAAGATACGGCTAAGAAAATAGAAATGGGATCCACACCCGCACAGTACAGGAGCACTGTCATAGACCAATCCAAAACTGTCTCAATCTTTGTCAGAATCAGAGTTTGGTAATAGCCTCTAAACTAAGCTGAAGACTTACTCTCAAGTCAAGTCAATGGCACTCACTCTAATTATTTCATTACTCTCAAAACACAGTCTCTTCTCTGCTCACTCCTGCTTCTTCTAATCTAAATTTTTCCAGTTCAAACCAGACAATAACACATAGCTCTTACTATCTTTTGCTAATTTTTGTTGTTGTTGGGGTTCTTTGTTTCTTTTTTATAGTTTCTTTGCTTTAACGAAAGTTGAAGTTTACGAGAGATGACAAGCATGACATATTCTGAAACTGGATTGGATTCAATACCGGTGGGATTTAGATTCCTGCCAACCGATGAAGAATTGGTCAGCTACTATCTGAAGCTCAAAATGCAAGGCGACAAGGACTACGAAGTCCGAGCCATCAGTGAAGTTAATATCTGCAAACATGAGCCTTGGGATTTACCCGGTACTCACTTATCTTACTGACCCAAGTGCCAGAAATTAATCTTTCTTACTTAACTTGTTGCAATCTACTCTGTTCTTGCTAAGCTCAATGCTATTAGTTATTCAATTTTCAATTTAAGAATTGGTCTTAATGTGTTTCATCAAAGTTCTGTTTTGTAATGAATTAAAGGTCTTGTCTCTTGTGCATGGTTGTGCAGGGTTATCAGTGATCCAGTCAGATGACCAAGAATGGTTCTTCTTTTGTGCCCGGGAAATCAACCGATCCCGAGCGAACAGAGCGACCAAGAGAGGCTACTGGAAATCCACCGGGAGGGATAGGAAAATCAAGGCTAAAGGAACCAACACTGTAATTGGTACGAAGAAGACTTTGGTGTTCCATGAAGGTCGTGTTCCAACTGGGGTCAGGACCTCTTGGGTTATACATGAGTATCAGCCAGTTGCCTTTCATCATCACCAGGTTAATCTTCATGTTATGCTCTTATCAATTTTTTCACTAATTGCTGTCTCTCTTTGGATGAAGATTGGTGCTGTTGAATTTATGAATTTGTATTAAGATTATGGTAGGAATACATTTCCTTGCTTTTATACACTTTTGATTGTGTTTGGACTATGCTGCAATTAATGTCATTGTACCTACGATCAATATCATTCATATTTTGCTAGTATCCATTTTTTTTCAAATTTGATTGAGGCAATCTGATTTGACGTTGGGTAATTGTGTCCTTGAATTGTGCTTTAAGCATTTAATGAATTACGCCTAAATTAGAATCTTGGTTTTAGTTAAGACTTGTTTGTTTAGCCAAGAAAAAATTAGTAAGCATTGCAAGACAAATTTGTTAAACTGGTGGAATCGCATGCTCTGGACCTGTATACAGCTAGAACTAGAAGATTGCTTTATCTATGAAAAATAATTGGTGAAGTTGTATTTTCACATCAGGCACTTGCTAATCACATTCATACACTTGCTTTTGCATAACTACTGTGCATTACCATGAAGTTCAACGCCTCTTTGCTAAGATTTTCTCATTGCCAACAACTTACTTTGTTTCATCATTATTGTTTGCAAGAAGAAATTGGTAACTTTGTTTTTATCTCTGAAAACTAGCCTTTCTTAAACATATAAAGTATATTTCTAGTACTTGATGCCTAATGTCATCCTAGACAGTCATTGACGCGATTAGAAGAGGTTATATGCTTCTGATGTTGATGTTTGAATTTTTTATTGTACTTTTTTTTTTTCCTGAAACTTATGTTATTTACTACCACTAAGTGATATCAGTTCATTCTCCAACTTTTGCAGAAAGCTTTTGTCCTCTGCCGCTTAAAGAGAAAAACAGATGTGAAGACTAATGAGGCTCCCCTTGATGATGCTTCTGATTTTGAAACTCAGGTGCCAGGGCATACAATTCCAGAGGTTAGAAGGAGCATGCCTTATGCTGAAATTATCTCATACTTCCAATATCAACTTCTTCATGTAAACCTTGGGAAGCATTTTTGGAACTGATGCCTTCTTGTTTATGATTTTAAAATCACGAATTCAATCAGGTAGATGCAGACCTGGCATCACTCCATCAACGTCAGCGACAGGATTATGACATGGCTTCCTCATTGCAGTTAGAAGAATACAATCAGCGAGAACCTCCAGATCTGGATCCCGTATTGACTGATGACTTTGATTATGATGTAATGAAATATCTGTCTGATGATAATGAACAGGAAGAGGATCAGTTTGTCAATTCACTTTTCAACCAGCAGGATGAGTATACCTTAGAAGAAGTCAGGCAATCCAATGATTCCAGGGCACCAGATTCACCGATAACGATATACTATGATGGTGGTGAACTAAGCAGTGATTCGGACACTGACACAACCGAAGCACCGGTAAATATATATTATCCAATACCTGCTATTGAAGGATATATCTTTAATAGCTTGTGAATTACAAATCTCTATAGCAGAATATTACTAGGAGCGTTGTAATAATATGAATCTCATATTACTACAATGTTATGTAATATTCTCCTATAGATTTTTGAGTCTTAGGGTAGAACGAAAATTTTGAGCTCTGTTGATATTTTGCACCAGTCAGTAGCTATACTTTGCCACATTTGTGGCAGAGTAGTCTTTCAGAACAACTTTTTTGGACCTTCTTGTTTAGGATGCTTGGAAATTTAAATTTTGTGTTCATTTCTATATGTTACAGCACCAGCGAATGCATATGATTAACAGTGGAACTGCATCCTCGTCTAACCGTGGCCAGTACAAAGAAAAAAGAAATGGTGTCATTCTTGATGATTTCTTGGGACTTGATTCTTCTTCTGTCGACTCAGCTGCATATATCCCTCGTGTGCGCAGCACTCAATCACGGGGTCTACGATCTCCTCCGAGCATAGGACCCTTCAATCTTCAATACCAACAAAGCTCCCGCCGCTCTGAAGTACAGAGAGCTGCTCCTAGAAAAGTCCAACTGCAGAGTAGCAGTCTTAAAGTAGTATCCCTTGAGAAGGTGAGAGAATTGAGCTGCAGCAGAACATGAATGGACTATTGTCTCTACTGAGATTGTCTTAAATGGAAGAAAAAAAAATTCAGGACGTATATGATATTATGTTTTGACTCCATAGGATTTCTTTTTGCAGGCCAAAGATGCTTCAAGGCTCAGTATTACTACTAATCTGCCCCAGAAAGAAAGATCCATTATGGAATCTGACAAAGAGCAGAAAATTGCTCAAGGCACCAATGCAGATAATAGTCCTAAGTCGAAAAAGGTTAGGTCAGCGGGCAGTGATTGGAAGGGTTCCCTCATTTTCCAAGAGACATCTCTACATGGCCATGAATCTAGTCCGCCCTCAGAGTATTTTGCCAAATGTCTATTCGGTATAATTTTTTTTGTGTTCATTATTTGGGAAATGCTGCTACATGGGAACTGGTACTAAACTACGTAAAAAAAAAAAAAACACAAACATTTCAGTCCTTCGGAGCTCACTTATAAAAAAATTGAAAGAACAAGGTAAAATCATTGTCCATTTCACCTATATAGTACAATTCTGACGGGTTATGTTTTGCTACATTTCATCACAAGAAGACACATGCAGTGCCCAGATGCATGCATATATCTCATAGCATGTGTATAGTGTCACAGCGATAAATTTTTCATTATGTAAATAAAGCTTGATTTGTTGTCAACATGTACTGATGTCATATTTTTACTTGAGGTTTGAGGATTTTGTGATCATTAATGTTGAATGGAAAATTTTATATATGGTTTTTGTCATGATTAGATTTGCATTTTGGAAATTATTGCTGCAATTTTTCATTTCATGTTTGTGCGAAATTGGTTTCTAAATCTAATGGCTCAAAACCAGAACAGGGATGATATGCTATTGAACAGTAGAGACATTTGATTGACTTGGCAGTATTTTCTGTTTCATGATCATTTTGTTGATTAGCAATTGATGCCACATTCTACCTAAAGCTTCCATGGCCAGGATAAAGGCTTTCCCACCCTTTCCAAATTTTTGTTAGCTAACAATCAGAAATTGGTCTCCGTGTGAGTCTTGCTTCCATTCCAAGATTTCACATGGTTCCCTACACCTATAGTTTACTATGGTTTGCCAACTTTGTAGCTGGTTGTGGGGTTCAGTCAGTGTGCTAAAACTCTCTCTCTCTCATTTTGGTGACTGAATGAAGCTATTGGACGACTCTCCTAGTGAAGGAATCAGCTATAAGGTGCATCAATTTGTCACCTAACCCGAGCCTTCTAAACAAGGTGGTGCTCCTCCCTAAGAAGGAAAATTCCCGGCTAGTTTTCCCTAAAATCGTGATTTCTGTTTCCCGCTTATCTACAATATATCTAATATCTTATATTTTAACATATTAAAGCAAAAGCTAAGAGATTGTTCAATTTTGAATGAAAAGTACTAAAATTATTACAACTAGCCGCGAACCTGCGCGCTGCGCATGATAATTATTTTTATGGTAGTTTTATTAAATTTTTTTATACAATTTAAACTAATTTAATAAAGAGTAATGTATTTTCTAATTATATTTTATTTATTATAAGAATAATCATAAATGTAATATAGGAACCATCATAAATCATAAATTTAATAATTTTTGTCGTACTAAAATGAAAAAAATATATACAATTTTTCTCAAAAATTCAAAAGGCAAGTTAACGAAAATACTTATTTTTTAATAAAAGTTATTTATAACATTTTGTGAATCATTAAAAAGAATATAAAATTTGGAAATTATTCTTTTAGTTTTAAACAAACTTTCTCAAACTTATTTTTTCTGCCTACAATCCTAAACACTAAAAAAAGTAACTAAAAAAATTAATAAAATTTAACTATGATTAATTGGACCAATCAAGAAAACAATTTGTTGTTTATAATCTACTAAGGTTATTTTCTTTGCAGAAATTGTAATTTCGTCCATCCAAAACATATTATCAAATAAACAATTATTAGCAAAATCTAAGAATTAAATTTCTATATATGCATTGTTATAAAATAATAATAATAATTGAAGTAAAATTGCAAAAGATAAAATTTGTCTCTCATCCAATAAATTTTGTTTAGCCAACCTTTGATTTTCTCTAAATAAATGGCATTGTAAAGTACTTCTAATACAATTATTAAGAGTATTTTGTCCATCACAAAGTATTAAAAAATAAACAAAAATGATTAAAGTCTCATAGTTTAACATCTAAATTGAGCACTATAAAAATCATGCTATCAAATTACAATAACTACCAAATTAAATTATCCAAATCATGCTATGTAGTAGAATAATATTATATTTTTATATTTAATCCTTTATAATGCAATAGGATAAAATTTAACAATCAAAGAGAGAAAAAAGAAAAGCACAACAATTAAAAAAAAAAAAAAAAATGAATCGTATTAACCTAAAGTAGATTAAAGAATATAAAAAATTATCAACCTAAAGCGAAGATGCAAGAAAAATAAAAAATAAAAATCCACCCAAAAATTGTGTGTGTGTGTGTGTGTGAGAGAGAGAGAGAGAGAGAGAGAGAGATAGAGAGAGAACCTTTTTTTGTAAGGGAAAACTATGCATAGAATGAAAAAGATAGTGACAAATTTATAGTAAGAGGGTGCGAATAAGAAAAAACAAAAATAGAGGAAGATGAAGGAAAAGATGAAGAATGATATTAATGTAGAGGGTAGTGGGAAGATGAGAAGGTGAGGGAAGGAGAAAGGTTGGAAAAGTAGTGGGGAGATGAAAAGGTAAGGGAAGGAGAAAGGTTGGAGAAGTGTAAATATGAAATAAAAAAATATTAAAAATAATTATAAGAAAATGGAAAGAAAAAAGATAATGACGTGGATGCTGACGTGGCTCAACGTGAGAACAGCAGCATTAAACGCTACGCTTCAGCCTTTAGTAATATATAGATTAGTTTGCAACAACAATGAATGTAATAGGCTTTAAGCCCCTGAATCTACCTCTCACCTTGGGCAATTTGGTTTGGCAAACACAAACCACACATTTCGTTTGGTTCTTTCTTCGTAACAATGCCCCTGTTTATTATTACTACTTATTAAGGAAGGAGATGTTATTCATTTGAATTTAAATTAAAAAAAAAAAAAAATGATAAAACATATTAATTCTTTATATATTATTAATTTTATTATGTGATTTAATAAAAAGTGTAATGTCCCAATTTTGAAAAAAAAAAAAAGATGATGTGGTCAGATTTTTAGAGACGCATGTGACCCCCACCTACCCCTTATTTCCCCACCACACATTCACAAATATCTCCCTCCCTCTTTGACCAGCCATCTCTCCCTTTCACCTAATTCTCTTTTCTTTTTCATTTTCTTAGTAACAAAGTTTGGGTTTTGTTGCTAAGATTTCACCACCTCAGATTCACAAATATCTCCCTCCCTCTTTAACTAGCCATCTCTCCCTTTCACCTTATTCTCTTTTCTTTTTCATTTTCTTAGCTACAAAGTTTGGATTTTGTTGCTAAGATTTTTTGTAAGTATTTGCATTCATATTAAATTTCAATGATGTGACAGTTTTTTGTAAATGTTTTTTTTTTTTTTTTGGTTAGTTTTGGAATAGTACAGCAAAAAGAATTAATATAGCATATTGGATTGTGTATATATTTTTTTTCTTCCATACATTTTTGTCATTTAAAGGTGCATAAAAAATCTTAGCAACTATATAATTTTCAAAACCATCATTTAGATTGAATTCATTCAAATGAAGTAGGAAAATCAATTTTTTTCCTAATTTATTTTCTTCAAATCATTGGGATTCCTTTTCCAATATTAATGGTTTTGCATTAATTTAAATAAGTTGTACCTCAGTTTGTTTTATAGCAAGATCTCTTGTAGATTTATTTAGGATTTTCTCAGCATCTTGATTAAATATCACAAAAGTTGTTTTGTCAGTTGCATCAAAAACTCCAATTTGAATCCTATATCTGAAGTAGTTTGCAATTGTATATATATAGTAGTTAAAATGAGATGAATATATCATAAATATTTGGAGAGTATGTAGTTAATGTAAGTATCTCTAACCTTGGGATAGAAAGATTTGTTTTTATTTCATATTTTGCACACCAAAATGATCCTACTTGTGGTTTGACAAATTTTTCACAAAGCACGCATGAAATGTAATACCAACTCATTGTTGTATCAATGTTATTTATTGTTACAATACCCTAGCAATTCACATCTTGCAATGAATTTTGAAATTAATATGTATTATTTTTTTAATGTAAATAATATGATGTATTATTTTTTTTATGTAAATGATGAGTATAATTTGAAATGATCAAAATAACCTATTTCGTAGGATCTCATTCAATACATTTTATCTTTACTATTGTCTTCATATTCTTTAAAGACAAATCCTCCTATGAAAATTGTTTTGCATGTATTTTTGGTATTTCTTGTATAGGATTATGTTTTTTACTATTCTTATCATGAATTATTTAAATAAAATATTAAGTTAATGACATTTTGTGAGATAGTATATGCTATTCATTAGACTTTTTTGTTATTATAAATTTTAGAAATATACAACAAGGTTCAATTCTTTTTACCCAAAACCCCAAAATTCAATACAATGTTATGCTAAAAAATTAACTTGGATAAATAATTTTTAAGCTCTTTGGTGAATTCTGATTTGTGAGTAGTTCTATGTTGATAAAAACTTAATTAGAGTGTGATAGAGAGCTTTGGAGAGGAAGTGATGGGGACAAGGCTGAAGTATTATTGGTGACTATAATACCGTTTGGATTGGGCGTCTGCGTTTTTCAGTTTGTGTTTTCAGTTTTTTTTTTTTTTTTCCCCTACGCGTGAACAGTAATGTGAACAGTAACATCACATGGGTTCACTGTGCATGGGACAAAAATCACTGTTTATTACTGTTCACGCACTAAAAAATATTTAAAATGGGTCCCACCGTACTATTTACAATTTAAAAATTATTTTGTTGCATTATTTTTAGTTTTCAGTTTTCAGTTTTCAATTTCAGCAACAATAAGTTGAATTCAAACAGACCCTATGTTAAAAGTAACCATAGATTTGGTAATAGATTAGAATATTTTGAAACATTTAATGGTACAATTTCTAAGTAATTCAAAAATCAAATAATTATAAATAAATTTTAATTCTAACCTTAATTGCAATAGTACTAATGGCTAGCACATGCGTTGTGCAGCCCATACTAGTCTTTAGAAATATGAGTACAACAGTTGACTTATTCTTATCTACAAAACATTTACAATTCAAATAACATAATTTAACATAAATTTTGTTGGTCCATCAGCTTCACGGAATTTCCATTCAATGGTTTTGAAACCGCAACAATATACCCTCCTCTGATGAGTTTATCATTAATGAAAGTGACTTTAGCAGTCTAGCTTATTTGCTTATTTAAAGCATTGGCATCTCGATCGGTACGGCTCAATTGTTGTACAGCAGTGCCTCGTTCAAAATGTATGGATATATACGCATTTGTTTCAGTTTGTGTTTTGTTAACGTACCAAACATAGACTTAGACTTGGGTCCACCACACACCATGGGTATGATGGCATGTGACCAAATATGAATCCGTTTCGCCATTCTAATGGGACGGGGATTGGATATTGGACTCAAGCATTAGTATAAAACTAATTTTTGGCATTTTTGAACTCTAGTCCACCAAAAAAAAAAAAAAAAAAACCTCAACAGCTGAATTGTTATATCTAAAAACATTTACACATTTGCTTCAGTGATTTGTTACTTGTACAAATTATTGTTCATTGAGTGTAAACTTAAATTCATGATCTATTTTTTCAAAATAACACCCATTTTCAAACAATTTCATTAGTTAGCATTGTATTCAAACTATTTAGGAAACTAACATCTGGAGTCTCTTAGAATCAAGTTAACTATAGCAATTCGAGTCTCAAAGACTCGATTTCCATGAGATGGCGTGAAACTCAAGTATTAGAGACTCAAGTTCCTACTCTGCACAAATCCTTCGCCTAGGTTTAGTCCGAGCCGAGGGATTTGGGTTAAGGAGATCTAGGTTCATGGGTTTAGTCTGAGCTTGGGTTTGTGGGTTTCACCACCTGGGTTCATGGGTTCGCCACCTGAGTTCGTGGGTTTTTTTGGCTTGGGTTCATGGGTTTGCCATTGTGTTCATGGGTTTTTGCTTGGTTCACCGCCTGGGTTCGTGGGTTCGTCACTAGGTTTGCCGCCTAGGTTCATGGGTTCGTTGCTTCGTGTTTTTGTTTTTGACCTCTCTGGGTGTTTGTGGTTTCTATTTTGATCTCTTGCTTAATGTGGTTTCTGCTTTGATCTCTTGTTTGTGTTTGTGTTTTTGTTGTTTCTTGGGTTGTTTGCAGAAACTCAAGGATTTTTTTCTGGAGGGAAAAGAGGAAGAGACTAGAAGAAGAAGAAGAAGAGACTCACGTTTTTTGATTTCCTAAATAGTTTGTAAATGATGCTAACTAACAAAATTGTTTGAAAATGGGTGTTATTTTGAAAAAAAAAAAAAAAATCCCTTAAATTCACTTATCTACCTATCTATCTATCTACACACACACACATATATGAGATAGATTCAAGTTACACCTGGTGTAACTCTAAAGAGTTACACATTTTTTAAACCATTGAATTTAAGTAGATCTAACGGTTAAAAGAAAATTATAATTATTACAAATATTCTTATTAGAATCTAATTAATTACCCTCATTTATTACCTTCTAAACCTATCTCTAAACCCAAAAAAAGTTTGACTTCTAACTCTCTCTCTCCGTTTCTCTCTCTCTTTCTCCTCCACCACCTCCACAGGTTGCCAGCAAAAAAAAAAAAAAAAAAAAAAAAAAAAAAAAAAAAAAAAAAAAAGACACCAAACTAGCTATCCATGTTCTGCTATAGATATCTTAATCTGATAGTTTGAAACCTTTAATTCATCAGGCACCATGGACATTCAAAATATATATATATATATATGTGTGTGTGTGTGTGTGTGTGTGTGTGTGTGTGTGTGTGAGAGAGAAAGAGAGAGAAAATAATAGTCCAATTGATAGCATCTATAATTGAAGGTCCCAAAACGTGTAAATGGACTTTGGCATAGTAGGAATTAGATGAGCAACTTCACCATCACAAGATTCACAATGGTGTATGGAAAGAAAATTCCAGTCAATAGTGATAGCTCTTTAGATTCTAATAATATCAGACCTTTCAAATCAATATGGTGAAATCCAATTCGATTTAGACCACAAAAAATAAAAATAATATAAATATCAAATTACGTCAGTCCTTCCAACTTCACTCTCATTCCTATTATTTGCATTATAGTTTGTGTATAAATATCCTCTCATATCATGGGGTGGTTTTTTTTTTTTTCTTTTTTTCTTTTTTTTCTTTTTCTGCTGCCAGCAACCTGTGGAGGTGGTGGCGGACAAATAGAGAGAGAGAGAAACGTAAATGAGAAAGAGAGTAAGAAGTCAAACTTTTTTTGGGTTTAGAGATGGGTTTAGAAGGTAATAAATGAGGGTAATTAATTAGATTTTAATCAGAATATTTGTAATAATTATAATATTTTTTTAATTGTTGGATCTATTTAAATCTAATGGTTTAAAAATTGTGTAACTTGAATCTATATATACACACATATATATATAAAACCGAAACATCTGAAACTCTCAAAATTTTCCACGTCAGCACAATATTTAAATAAATTTATTTTTGTTTAATCCAAACTTAACAATGAGTGAAACTATATCTCTCTAATATATATATATATATATATAACTGAAACCTCGAAAGTTTTCACAATTTTCTACGTTAGCACAATATTTAAATAAAATTATCATTTTATTCTCACAATTTTATTTTGTTTTAACAAGCAGTAAAACTCTATCTCTCGAACAAGTTCAATTTAAACTCAAACTCATCATTATCATTTTTTAAAACAAAATTATTTTTGTTTAATCCAACCTTAACAAGGAGTGAAACTCTAACTCTCTAACAAGTCCAACTTAAACTCAAACTCATTATTATCATTTTTTAAAACAAAATTATTTTTGTTTAATCCAAACTTAACAAGAAGTGAAACTCTAACTCTCTAACAAGTCCAATTAAAACTCAAACTCATTATTATCATTTTTTAAAACAAAATTATTTTTGTTTAATCCAAACTTAACAAGAAGTGAAACTCTATCTCTCTAACAAGTCCAACTTAAACTTAAACTCAAATGAGCTCTTCTTATGTTATTTTCTTTTCCTCTATTTTGTACATGAGCCACCAAACTCTCTTTAGCCGCTTTTTACAAGATAAAAATTTTACAATAATTGAAATTATTCTTTCGAATGTAACCCACCTTTCTCTTATATTTCTCTATTATTTAGTCATATATATTTTGTTTTTGTAGGGACTCAATTTGGATTTGACCCTGAATATGAATGGGTTTTCAGCCCAACAAGCCCAAACAATAAATTTGTAGAGAGTGGGTTAAAGGTTTAGACGCTGGCCGTCGTTCACTAAGCATGAACTCTCTTTTATTAAGAAACACTTAGAATTAATTTACAATGGAGAGAATGCTCCTCGGCCCGTGGCCGAGGACCCCCTTTTCTTCTCTTTTCTTTTCCTCCCCCCCCCCCTTCTTTACTTTACTTACTTTTCTTATATAGTCTTCATCTTCCTATCCCCTTCTTCCATCTGTTGATCATCCATTCGCCTCCCTTCTGGCCATCCGTCCCATCAGAGGGCTTATCAGTACTCAAGTGGTTCACTCTGATCAACGTTGCCCTGCTAAGGAGTTATATCCCCATTAATGCGGCCAGAGGGGTTAGGTGAATGTATTAAGTGCGAATGTGACAGTTTGCTCTGGGCTTGTCCCCTCCCAAAAATTATCCCTAGTATACCGAGGACGGAGAGGTCCTCGGCGTGGGTCAAAAAGGGGCTTTGTCTGACTTAGCCTTGGCTGGTCAGTCCTCCTCGGCGCTGGCCTTGGGCCTACTACACGATGGGCTGTGGCTGTCAGGCCCACGGGCCCCATAATAGCCCCTCAAAACCCTGCTGCACGTTCCCTCGGACGGGGAGGAGGGTTTTGATACCTACGGGCTCTCTTAGGTGAATCGCCTCACTTTGACTTGTGCTAATGCTGGCGACTTTTGGACTGCTCGATGTGTGTTTTTTACGTTTCAAGACTTAATGCGTGCCCACATTAAATTTTGGCGGCACCATGTTTCCCACGTTCAACGGCGTGATGGTAATCGTTTGGTAGGGATCTCCTGCTTTTATGTGCAGGCAGTCACACTCGGGGAACCTAAGAGGGAGTATAAGTACTTGTTTAAACCGCCTGGTTTCCTCATTTTCGCGCTTACAACCATTGATGCGTATGACTTGCGTCTAGTTCAACTTGTACTCTTCCTGAAGAGAATCGTCATATTTTTGTAAGTCTTCTTCTTCTAGTGACCCCCAAATTTCCTTAATTTTACTCCTCCTTTTCTTCTTCTGGAACTTTTGGTCGTCTTTAGGGAATGGGTAAGTTTAAGAAGTTGGTTGATTCCGAAGAGATGATGAACAAATTTATTGTCGACTATGGGATACCCAATAATGTGAGTTTGAAGTACTGTGAAGAAGGGGAGTGGTACCTTAAGAGGAGAGAGGGTGAAGTCGTAATCCCGATAGTCGCTTTCATAGAGGGAGGGATGAAAATCCCTATGAGGCCAGTGACCCTCAATTATCTTAGGCATTTTCGCCTGGCTCCTACCCAGTGTGCCATGAATGTATTTAGGATATTAGGATGTATAGATATCTTGAATGAGAAAATGGGGCTGAGACTGACTCACCACGATATGAACTGGTGCTATAACCTTCATCACCTGAGGGGTAAGACGTACTATATGAAGACAAGGGACGATAGGATTCGTCTCATCCAGTGTCTTCCTGATTCCAATAAGGGGTTGACTCAAGATTTCATCATAGTGTCGGAGGATTGGCACAACGGCTTTCATTGCCCAACAGTAGAGGGAGAGCCAGGTAGGATATCCAAAGTAGGAGACAATCTAGGTTTCAGTATTTTTATCTTTATAACCATATATCCGCTTTGGCTTATTAACCATAGGAGTTTCATTTTCCTTTTCGCAGATCCGCACGCCTTTGCACATCATTTCCACCTGGTTAACAAAGCGGATTTGAAAACCATTCTCAGGTCGGACCTTTTCCTGAATGAACCTGATAACCAGGTCAGAGCCGCTCATCAAATCCTCAGATGCGATCCAGCTCAGAAATCATTCCCAATCCCGAAGCACGTAATTAGAGCTCGTGACCCTCGGCTTACGCAGATCACCATGGTGGAAGACGGTTTTGCATTTTCCGAGGGGTCTTATATACCTGAAGGCATTCCACTAGCAGGTCCCTCCTCATCCCAACAAGTAACGGTGGCCGAGGAAGGACTGTCTAAGAAGGTAAGGGAAGTGGTTGAACTGAGCTCTTCTGAAGACGAATATAGTGTGTTCAACCTAGCTGATCAATCCGAGGATCCCTCCGGTGACCTAGGAGACCCTCATTTGTCCGAAGCCGATCTCCAGTCCCTAAGAGTTGGTACTCAGGCCAAGATGGGTTTAAAAAGATAGCCCCAAACCAATCTTCTTGACTTGCTCGAAGGCGGTTCCAAGAAGGGTGGACCAGAAGAGTCACAGCCCCAGCCTTCTGCACCTCCACCCCAGATTTTAACTGTGCAAACCAGGTCGTCCTCTGTCCCCATAGTATCAAACCCCCAGACCGAGTCTCCTGACTCGAAAAGGAAGAGACTTTCTAAGGGTAAAGAGCCAATGGATGGGAGCAAGTCACACTCCCCGCCCGAGGAGGGTAGATTTCGCAGGCCTCCAAAGCAACTGAAGCTCGGTGATCAACGGAAAGGTAAGAAGGCCATCCAGCAGTCCGAGGCTCAAACCTGGCTGCCCGCTGCCATGCTCCATGATCAGCCCTTGATGGATAACGCCTCAATGCGGGAATCTCAAGGAGCCGAGGGAGCTCTCGTAGCCGATGCCCTGGAGAAATCTCTTCTTCTTCCTACTAACATGGCCGAGCTGAGAAATATGAGTGGGTCAGAGGTTGTCCTTGATCTTAAGAAATACCTAGGCATGGTGGGTCCTTTGGCACCTATTTACTTGATTCGACTTTTGTCGCTTAGTACCTTCCTTTCTTTTTACGGAGTTACTTGTTTTCATTGGCAGGCTATCCAGGCTCTTTTCAGGTTAGATGAGGAGATCGATGGCCAGGGCAATGCCTTAGCGCAAGAGCGTGACAAGTTCTTGGAAGCTGCTAATACCCTCAAGAGATCTGAGGCCGACCTAAAAAAGGCGACCGAGGATCTGGAGGAGATGACGAAGGCCAGGGATGCTGCTGCCTCTGACCTAACCGTGGCCAGGAAGCAAGCTGAGGATCAAACTAATCGCTTGCAAGTCGTTGAGGGTCAACTACAGACTGCCAAAGGGGACATTGTCTATATGAGGGAAAAGTTGACCGCGGCAATCCATGAGAAAGGTGTTGCCGAGTATGCCAGGGACGAGGCTGTGAGAGCCAAAGACGAGGCAGTATTTGCAAAAACAGACGCCGAGCGCTCTGTACAACAGGCAGAGGAGGAGGCTTTCGCAGATGAGGTGGCTAAGACTGAAGCCATCCTTCGGGCTCAAGTTCCTGCGGTGTGCAGGCATTACTGTTCTCAGACTTGTTATGAAGCCCTCAACCAAGCAGGGGTTGATGCTTCATCTGACCTCAGGAGGGAGGATAGGGTATATTACCCTATTACAATTCGCAAGACTACCCCTGTTGCTCCCGAGGAGGGATCCTCATTACCAGCGGTTAAGAGTCACGATAAGACCGTCGAGGATATATCTTTGACTGACCAACCATCCGAGGAGATTGAACCCCAGAGGACGTTGGGGGGAGCTAGAGCCGAGGGTCAGGAAATACCACAAGATATGGCGAGGCTCCCTGCGGACCCTTCAATTCAAAGCCCTTAGGCCTTGGCTAAAGCCTTCGGTTTGCTTATCGAATTAATTTGCCTACTGAGTTGGGGAAACTGGTATACGACATAGGATAATTTTGTTTACTTTCTCTTTCATTTCATTTTGTTTCTTGCCTTAGTGGCGTTGTAAGGAAATTGTATACTTTTTGTTTAAGCTGAACGCTTAGTGCTTTGCTTCCAACTATAGATATTTTCTTTTGCTTGCTTTACTATAATATTCTGCTCTATATTCGTATTTTATTCTGGAGTTAGCCTCATGAAACCATTTGTTATCCTTCAAATATAAATCTAAAGACCGTACTATAGCTTGACTCTAGGTAACGCTTTGGTTTTTCTCCAGATAGTTATTTTCTCCATGGGTTCGAGTCCGAGGACCATGCAATACCCTGGTTATGTCTAGTACTTCTATTTTTCTATAAGTATCTAGTTTTCCATAGGCTTGGGTCCGAGGACCATACAATACCTTGGTTCTGTCTAGTACCCAAGCATAATGGTGTGAATAGTTTTACCATAGGCTTGGGTCCGAGGACCATGCAATACCTTGGCTCTGTCTAGTACTTCTATTTTTCTATGAGTACCTAGTTTTCCATAGACTTGGGTCCGAGGACCATACAATACCTTGGTTCTGTCTAGTACCCAGGTATAATGGTGTGAATAGTTTTACCATAGGCTTGGGTCCGAGGACCATGCAATACTTTGGCTCTGTCTACCACTTCTATTTTTCTGTAAGTATCTAGTTTCCCCATAGGTTTGAGTCCGAGGACCATGCAATACCTTGGTTCTGTCTAGTACCCAGGTATAATGGTGTGAATAGTTTTACCATAGGCTTGGGTCCGAGGACCATGCAATACCTTGGTTCTGTCTACCACTTCTATTTTTCTGTAAGTATCTAGTTTCCCCATAGGTTTGAGTCCGAGGACCATGCAATACCTTGGTTCTGTCTAGTACCCAGGTATAATGGTGTGTATAGTTTTACCATAGGCTTGGGTCCGAGGACCATGCAATACCTTGGTTCTGTCTACCACTTCTATTTTTCTGTAAGTATCTAGTTTCCCCATAGGTTTGAGTCCGAGGACCATGCAATACCTTGGTTCTGTCTAGTACCCAGGTATAATGGTGTGTGTAGTTTTACCATAGGCTTGGGTCCGAGGACCATGCAATACCTTGGTTCTGTCTACCACTTCTATTTTTCTGTAAGTAGAGATTCGTCCTCGGGTCGCTCTACTAGAGGTGATTTCTCCTTGGGTCGGATTATGATCTTTACACGTGGCATTGATCTCGCCTCCAGCTCAAGGCCCCATCTTTTTCATTTATGAAGCGCCCTTTGTCTGTTCGTGTTCCGCACTTGACTCTTCGGTGCGCGAAACGCGCCTTCATTAATGTCCTCGTGAATTAACACGAGTCCAACGGTCTACGGCCTCCTTGGAAATTGGTGGCTTCATTATTAACCCAGCTGATAATTCTCTTTTCGAACTCTGCATGAATTAATTTTCACCAACCCCCATCCCCTGTATAAGGTGGGGAGGGGGTTTCCCCACAATCCATGGACCTCTCAATACAAACAGAAAAAAAAAACACATTCTCCCAGCTCTCCAAGCCTTTTTAACAACCCAGCCGGAATTGTTACTGGAATTAGCAAAAGCCGGTATGGCCGCAGCCCCCACTGGGCTTTCGGTGCGGCAGAATCTAGGCGTAACCCCGATGGCGCCCTACATAGTGGCCCAGAGGGATGTTGTTAGAGCACCTAACGTCTCTCCTCAGAGCACACCCTCGACGAAGAAGACGTGCGAACTCATCTCATGGGTGGTGCTCGAGTGTTGCCGTCTCCAACGGCCAACACTCGTGAGGATCGGAGAGAATCAAGGGAACATCATGGGGGAAGGTATCCCGGAGCCCCTGCATCTGCTCCTCTCTTTGTTCCAGTTCCGCCGAACCGAGAAGGGAGTTGTCGGTGGCCTGGAAACATGATGGGCCTCCCCCTCCCCGGCCTTTTGTGTCAAGCTCTCCCATTCTCTTTATACCAATAAAGGGACGGCTTGACACTTCCCACCGGCTAGCTTTTTTAGGGCGGCTCCACCTAGGCCTCTGATTGTAGAAATAGCTGGTAGGATTTAGCTTGTAAATTTGTGTGTGAAACACACCTGCCTGAGCCTCTGATTGTAATTTGTACTATTTCTATTTATGAAATAATAACATCAAGATTTCTCTTTTCGTTGTCGAATCTTCTATTTTCTCTCTCTCTTTTTTTTTTTTTTTTTTGTTTCTTTTTTTTTACAACGACCACTTAGAGCAATGGCCTGATGCGCCGGCCAGCACCCTAATCCTTCCCACAGACGGCGCCAATTATAGGGACTCAATTTGGATTTGACCCTGAGTATGAATGGGTTTTTAGCCCAACCAGCCCAAACAATAAATTTGTAGAGAGTGGATTAAAGGTTTAGACGCTGGCCGTCGTTCACCAAGCATGAACTCTCTTTTATTAAGAAAGACTTAGAATTGATTTGCAACGGGGAGAATGCTCCTCGGCCCGTGGCCGAGGAGCCCCTTTTCTTCTCTTTTTCCTCCCCCCCTTCTTTACTTTACTTGCTTTTCTTATATAGTCTTCATCTTCCTATCCCCTTCTTCCATCTGTTGATCATCCATTCGCCTCCCTTCTGGCCATCCGTCCCATCAGAGGCCTTATCAGTACTCAAGTGGTTCACTCTGATCAATGTTGCCCTGCTAAGGGATTATATCCCCATTAATGCGGCCAGAGGGGTTAGGTGAATGCATTAAGTGCGAATGTGACAATTTGATCTGGGCTTGTCTCCTCCCAAAAATTATCCCTAGTATGCCGAGGACGGAGAGGTCCTCGGCGTGGGTCAAAAAGGGGCTTTGTCTAACTTAGCCTTGGCTGGTCAGTCCTCCTCGGCGCTGGCCTTGGGCCTACTATGCGATGGGCTGTGGCTGTCAGGCCCACGGGCCCCACATATATATATATATATATATAAATTTCATACACTATTACTTTTGAAAATCTAATGAACAATGCTACCTCTCATTTATTGTCTTTGTTATGCAAATTATCAGTTAGTAAATATATGATAATGGTAAGAAGCATTACAAATAAGATTACTAAAAAATATATATATATATAATTAAAAAGTGGAATATATAGAGTTTTCTTAAAGGTACGTGTAAAGATTCACTGTATATGTGTGTGTGTGTGTGTGTGTGTGTGTGTGTGTGTAAAGGTAAAAAAAAAGAGAGTATATTTACGTTTTTTATTATCTTAAAAACTAATGAAAAACCAATGGTTAATAACTAAAATTATAGTAATTATAACATATTTAATGAGACAACCCTAAAAAAATTATCACATGTAACGTGTGAGTATGCGACTAGTACTATATATAAAAGTAGAAGCATTTTTCTACAATTAAGAAGATGCTGCCACATAGGACAAAATGCCTATCTAACTTTCAGCCATGTTGACAATCTTAACATTATTTGTTTAATGTTTGAAGGTTTAGCCCAGCCTTAATACTTAATATATATGTCTAAGCAAGACAACCTGCTGCTTAACTCCTTTCATTATTTTTTATCATCCAGATTAAAGTTCCAATTCTTTTAATATGAAAATTTCGCGCCATTACTTTTTGGTTAATGTTCCTTTAGGATTGTATCATTTGTCATAATTTTGGCATAATTTGTTGAAGTGG
Source organism: Quercus suber (assembly GCF_002906115.3). Taxonomy (NCBI): domain Eukaryota; kingdom Viridiplantae; phylum Streptophyta; class Magnoliopsida; order Fagales; family Fagaceae; genus Quercus; species Quercus suber. Next base: position 2,413,965 of record NW_027069478.1, read on the forward strand.
TCGATTGTAAGTGTTGAACAATTACTTTCACACAAATCCTCCATTCACAGTTAGCCATATTAGAATTCTCGCAAAAGTTGTCCTTTGATGATGCCGAGAAAATCACCAGTGAGTCACACAGCCCATCACACTCGAGACAATCCCTGCACAATTAAAAAGAGAAAACCTTAAGAGAGCACCGGTGTGGTACCGGCCAAAAACCCTCCGAAGGTTAAGTTAGAAAATCTTTCTACAACTCTAGAGTACCAGAGTTAGGATGAATTATGCGTGCCTGTTTTCTAAGGGTCCTTGGGTTTTTATAGTAGTGTTGAATCGAACTCTCATACTTGCGTAACAAGTCTTTTCCTTATAGGGAAGATCTTCATTAATGCGAGTATATTCCAAAATCCTCCTCACGCTAGGATTCTATTCATATTGGGATTCTATAAACTAAAGTTTATCATGAGATGCAAGTCGTTTCCATTTAGGATTTCTTGGAGACCACATAATGATCGCTAAAGCGCCAAGTGGTCCTTTGATCCATCCACCCTATATCCGTCAACACAATATCCATTCAATATGAGAAAATCCGTTTAGCACCATTGAGTCCCTCATCACGGATTTGTCATCCTCAATTCTCACCCTCTTTAGTTGGCCCCTTCACCCCATAGGTCCGTGATCTCTTAGTGGAAGGACCCGTGGGGTGGCGGTTTAATCTGGTCCTTTAGGGAACACTTGATCCTGACAGACTGGCCTGAAGTCATTTATGACATAGGACACATGGCATTCAACGAGTGGCCATTCTCTTGGATTGAAACATCCCTTCGTCTTTCATGTCGTCCCTCTATATAAGCCAAACTCTCTCCTTCTCATTTCTTTACTTTCTATTGAAATTTTAAGATCAAAGCGCTCTTGTCATCATTGTCAAACGATCAAACCGTTCAATTGTTGCATCCGTCATCAAGCTTCTTACCATCTAGTTCCAACTTGGTAAGCATTTTTTCTCCTTTTGGATTTTTATGCACTTTATTTCTAGACTTGGTACTACCGCCATTCATTATAGTTTGTCATAGTCTTAGGGTTTACCGTCACATGTAGGTCATGTCTAGTGCGTCAAGTAACCAATCGTTTATCCGCGACGGAGCGGGCTACGATGAAGTGTACCCGCCAGGTCAAAAAGATCATGATGGTCCAAGTGAAGAGAGAAGTCCGTCTGCCTTTTCTCAGTCTTCAAGAGATGAGGATCTGGAGATGGGTGGCCTAGAAGATACCAGTGACAGTTTAGTTGACGCTGAGCCCCTAATTCAATATGTTGTGGGTCCTGACGGCCTTAAGGAGTTCATCATGTTACCCATATGGACGGTCAATGACTTTAACTCCACAATCAAAGAAACTCACTTCAAAACACTTAGGGCCAAGTACCAAATACCCGACAATACCTCTCCGTCCACCTCGTTAGTCTGACAAATGTTACTATGACAGCGTTGAAGATGTCGGGGTTTATGAGTAAATGCTGAAGGCAAGGCTCAGATTCCCCTTAAGTTCACTTCACTGTCAACTCCTTCACCACTTAGGCTTGTTCACTAACCAGGTTTCCCCAAACGCCTGGATGGTCTTCTTAAGCGTGGAGCTACTGTACGAAGCAATGTCCAACGATGCCAGGAGGTTAACGATGCAGGAATTCCTGCATTGTTACCGTCCTGATGAGATTTCTCAGTCAAAAGGCATGTATAGTTTCGTGCCTAAAAGCCCTATGCTGAGGCTTGTGTGTGAGACCCTCGACTTCAACAGGGACTAGAAGAGTCGGTATTTTTTCGTGGAGGGTGACGAAAGGATGTGCCATCCTGGTGATAATGATTTTATGCCTGTCAACACCACATGGGGCATATAGCCACGGTCTAGTATGTACCCATCTACATTTGGGCTTAATTTTTTATTTGTCATGAAATTATAACCATCGTTTTTTTGCAGTCCGCGACCATCCACAAGTCTCCCTTGAAGAGTGGAGTTTTCTGGAAAGAATTTTTAACAAGTCTAAACTAGAGGAGAGGACGTAGGCAAAGTTGGTTAACTTAGACACTATCCATTGGTATTGTGACGAACTAGTGCTGACCCAAGCCGCCTGTCGAGATGAAGCTCAAGTCCATCAACGTAAGTTCGTCCTTTAATACTTTATTTTAATTTGTTTATTCTAACTCACACAGCTACGTGTATCCTGTCCACTTTTGCAGAGATGGATGCTACTAAGAGGAGGGCAATTATTAAGGCACATGCAGCCAAGAATAAGAAAGAAGAAGGTCAGACCTCTAAGGGGACGGGTCAAAACAATCCGTCTATCAAAAGGAAGGTGCCACTGAAGCAAGACCGTGCACCAAAAAGACCAAAGACTGTATTGGAGACCGTCGTGGGGCTGGAGGCTGAGGGTGCAAAGACGGTTACCCTTGCAAAAGATGGTGCAGGAAAAGACTTTATGAAGGGTCCATCCATCTCATAGGAGAAGCCACCCGTCCTACTCCGAGAGGACCCCAAACATGCCTTGGAGAAGCTTTCGTCCATCATATCCTCTAAAGATTATGGAGACTTAAGCAACCATTTGACGGTGGCGATGGGGGAGACAGGGCTTTTTAGCATCGCTCAAGTAAACTTGCCCGTCTTCTTTTCATCTGTCCTTACCTCTTTGCTAGCTTAAAACTAATCCCTTTTCATTTATCCGGGCCATGGTTATGATGAAAGGGCTAATGGGGCGGTGTCTAAACCATGAGACAGCGCTGGACCGTATACGTACAAAGGCAACATTGACAGAGGACGAGTTGAAGGCCTGGAAGGTTGTCCAAGAAAAGAAACTCGTCATGGTAGAGTAGGCTAGGGATGAGTTTTATAAGCAGACGGAGGAGCTGAAGCAGGTCCTGGATGATAAGGAGAAAGAGATCCGTGATGCCAAGGATCAGCTTCGTCTAGCGAAGGAGGTTGCTGTGTAAGAGTACCGTGACTTCGATGCCCTCATAGCGGAGCTCGCGGGTTCCTATATGGATGGATTTGATGATGTCGTCCGTCAGGCCAAGAAAGCATACCCAAACCTTGACTTCTCCATGCTCAATATTGATGACTAAAACCAAACCACTGCTCAGCCCATCTCCTTTGAGAGTACGGAAGGTCTCTTTGCTGATGGTGCAGCTCTTGGTGATGGAGAGTCAGCCCTTCCTTAGTCCCAAGCTCAATCTGTCGATGGTGATGCTAATCAGCCCGAGAAGGTTGTCCAAGAGAATGTTGAACGCACCCCCCTTCCATAAGTTTTTTTTTTTTTTTTGGAGAACATTTAAATGTTTAAATTATCTGTCTTCTTAAACTTCTCCCATTCATGGGTTTCAGCTTAATTACCTTTTTGTCCATTTTATTTTTGTGAATGGCTCTTGTTCAATTTATAGATGTGAATGACTCCGTCCACATTGTGGATTTGTAACATTGACTCCGCCCTTTATCTGGTTTTGGTTGCCATTGTATACTAATTCAATGAATTTTTGGATCCGGCCACTATGTGAACTATTAATATTTTTCAGGATGGGCCCGTCCACTTGTTGATCCGTCTATTTAGTGAACCGATTAAGAACTTGTCTATTTAGCAACATAACCGCTCACTTAATGGACTAAAGATCCGTCCATATTATGGGATGATTGTTTTAAAGAGATCCGTTCATATTAGTGTCTTGATGAATCTGTTTATCTAATAGTGGACCTGTCCATTTTTTGGACTTGATGAATTTGTCTTATTTAATAATGGAGCCGTCTATGCTATGGACTGAATTAGTTAATAGACTCTGTCCACATTGCAAACTAAATGAATTTCTCTATTAATAATAGAACCCGTCTACTTTATGAGTTTGTCTATTCAATGATAGAACTCGTCCACTTTGTCGACTTGATGATTTTGTTTATTTAATGATAGACACCATCCACTTTGTGGACTTTATGACTTTGTCTATTTAATGATAGACCCCATCTACTTTGTGGACTTTGATGACTATCTATTTAATGATAGACCCCATCCACTTAGTGGAATTAATGACTTTGTTTATTTAATGATAGACCCCGTCCACTTTGTGGACTTAATGAATTTGTCTATTTAATGATAGACTCTTGGTGACTGTCTATTTAATGATAGACTCCATCCACATTGTGGACTAATTTTGTAGAAAATATACCCTGGCAATTCTGAATAACTCCTCTTATTATAATGGTAACTCATGAGTAGAAATTGCTCTTGAAAAGTAAAATAAGCAAATAAAAACTTGTCCTCGGGCTTAAAAGGTAGATAGTAAAAACTAAGCTAAAAAGAAAATAAATTGGTAATGAGGAGTGTCGTTGCTTAGCTGGTAGTACTTCTTTAGATGTTTCGTATTCCATGAGTGGTGCAACTTTTGCTCGTCCAGCGTCTCCAAGTGGTGGGTTCCTTTCCTATGCCAAGATGTCATTCTATATGGTCCTTCCCAGTTAGGTCCGAGTTTTCCCTGGGAGGCATCTCTTGTAGCGCCCAGTACCTTTCTTAAGACGAGATCTCCTACCTGGAAGTCCCTATGTCTGACCTTAGAGTTGTAGTGCTTGGCCATGAGATTCTGATACCGTGCAAATCTTTGCTTGGCCGTTGCCCTCAATTCGTCCACCAAGTCAAGTTGTAGGCGCATGGTTTCATCGTGCTTGCTTTCGTCATGGTTCCCAACTCTGTAGCTTGTAAGTTCTACTTCTGCCGGGATGACCGCCTCACTCCCTTATGCCAATCGAAACAAGGTTTCTCTTGTAGGTGTCTGCATCGTTGTCTTGTATGCCCACAAAACACTTGGCAACTCCTCGGGCCATATACCCTTTGCCCCCTCGAGCTGAGTCTTGATGATTTTGAGCAATGATCGGTTCGTCACCTCAACTTGCCCATTGGCCTGTGGGTGGGCAGGTAATGAGTAATGGTTCTTGATGCCCTGTTCTGAGTAGAAGTCTCTGAATGTGTCGTTGTCAAACTGCTTCCCATTATCTAAAATGAGTACTCTAGGTATGCCATACCTGCATATGATGTTCCTCCATACGAAACCTCGTATATTTTTCTCTGTAATGGTGGCTAAGGCTTCTGCTCCCACCCATTTAGGGAAATAGTTAATGCCGACCACTAGGAACTTCAGCTGTCTTACTACTATTGGGAATGGGCCCATGATATCTAGCCCTCATTGAGAGAACGGCCACGGGGTCGTCATAGGGGTAAGTTCCTCTATTGGTTGCCTGATGAGGTTGCCAAATCTTTGACATTTGTCGCAAGACTTCACATATGCATAGGTATCCTTCTGCATGGTTGCCCAATAGTATCCAGCCCTGATTAGCTTCTGTACCAACTAGCGCAATCCTGAGTGGTTCTTGTAAATCCCCTCGTGAACTTCTCTCATAACATAATCTGCTTCGTTGGGGCCGAGACACCTTAGGTAAGGTCGAGAGAATCCTTTTTTGTAGAGAATGTCTTTGATTAGGATGAAGCGGGCAGCTTGGACCTTTAATTTCCTGGCAGCCTCCTTCTCTCCTAGTAGCATTCCCTCATTCAGGTAGGACACTAGTAGTGTTGTCCAATAGTTCTCGGATCCAACCTCTTATATGCTAACGTTGTCTATTAGTGGTGAAACTTGAATGAAAGATAGTACCTGGCTGGGGATGACCATATGTTCTGTTGATGCTGCTTTGGCGAGTTGGTCGGCATGTTCGTTCTCCTCTCTTAGTATTTGAATGAACCTGGCTTGGAGATTGTTGACTCGGTCCTTCACCTGCTTCAAATACTTTTTCATCCGCTCACTCCTACAGTCGTATTCTCCGTTAACTTGACTTACCACTACTTGCGTGTCGCAGTAGAGGACCAAATTTTCAGCTCCAGCAGTTATGGCGAGGTCGAGTCCTGCGACTAAGGCTTCATACTCCTCTTCATTGTTTGTCGTAAGAAAATCTAGACGAACCATGCATTCGATCTTATCTCATTTCGAGCTATCACACCGACTCCACCTATTTGCTTATTGGAGGACCCGCCAGTGTGGATACTCCATAATGGGATCCCTTCTACCCCATATCCTTTCCTATTGGTGAACTTTACAATGAAGTCGGTAACCACCTGTCCCTTGACAGAAATGCGGGGGCAATATTGTATGTTGAATTCACTCAATTCGATTGCCCATAACACCACCCGTCTGGCATCATTGCTCTCCTTAGTGGTTTGTCCATTAGGACGATTACTGTGTGAGCTTGGAAGTAAGGGCTTGAGCTTGCGGATCGCGATAACTAAAGCAAAGGCAAGCTTCTCCATCGGTGGGTATCTCTCTTCTGCGCCTCGGAGCGCACAACTTGTGTAGTACATGGGCTTCTGTATCCTTTTTTTCCCTGACTAATGCTATGCTAACGGCAGTATGGATACTACTAGGTAGTGGAATAGCTCTTCCTCAAGCTAGGAAGGGCTGAGCAATGGAGGGGATGAAAGGTAGGCCTTCAGGTTCTCGAATGCTTACTGACCCTCTGTCGTCCATTCAAAAGACTTCTTTAGCATGTAGAAGAATGGTAGGCACTTGTCTGTAGCCCTTGATACAATCTGTTTAGCGTCGCTATCTTGCCGTTAAGGCTCTGGATTTCTTTGACATTCTTTGGAGGTGCCATCTCGATTATGGCTCGGATCTTGTCTAGGTTGGCTTCGATACCCCTTTAAGAGACTATAAACCCTAGGAACTTTCCTGTCGTCACTCCGAAAGCACACTTTCCTGGGTTAAGTTTCATGTTATAGGAGCGAAGGGTGTCGAATGTTTCCTTGAGGTCCGTTAAGTGATTTCCTCCCTTCAGCTTTTCACCAGCATGTCGTCAACATAGACTTGAACATTTATCCCAATTTGCCGTGCGAACATCTTGTTCATAAGCCTCTGATATGTTGCGCCCGCGTTTTTGAGGCCAAAGGGCATTACTCTATAGCAGAAGAGGCCCTGGCTAGTGACAAACGAAGTTTTCTCCTGGTCAGCTTCGTCTATTCTGATCTGGTTGTAGCCTGAAAAGACATCCATGAAACTCAGCAACTGGTGTTATGCCGTGGAGTCAACTAGGATGTCAACCCGTGGGAAGGGGTAATTATCTTTTGGACATGCTTTGTTTAGGTCAGTGAAGTCTACACATCCTCTACTTGCTGTTGGCTTTTTTGACCATTACCACATTTGCCATCCAGTCGGGGTAGTAGACTTCCCAAATGAAGTTCGCTTCTTGTAGTAGACCTCCGTTGTTCTCCGATCTTTGCCCTTTTTGGTCCTTTGTCCTATTGTGTATCTTCTTGTCTTTCCCTTTTCTTGGGCCTCTCTTCATAGGCAGCAACACATCTTTTGTGTTCATGTATGAACAATTTTAGACTTCTTAAACCAACCAGATTAACCTAGTTAATTAGCCAAGTAATTAACTTAGTCAAATTATGCAGTTCTAGGTTATCACGAACATACAATCATATCAAGAATATAAAGTAGCGGAAATATAAAAGACATAATGATATGATCACCCAGGAAACCACACGGTAAAAACCTGGGAAGGATTTGACCTAGCTATCCTCAAAGTAAACCTAAATCCATTTTGCGAAAGAATCGAAACTCATATAAAAGGACTTACAAGCTCCCCGCTTGATTTCCTAATGCTACCCACCAGTAGAACATACTGACACGACCACGTGCAAACTCCGAATCCACGGACTCCTTCTTTCTTTGGATTCTCCAATCAGTTACAAGCACCCACGCTTGTTATTCTTTAAGCTCTAATGGCAGCAACTGAGTTGATCATCAAGATGTTGATATAATCTCTACCTTGAAAACCCTAAGCTTTGTGTAAAGGAAGGCTCCTCTAGATCTCACAAGAGATTTACACAAAACAAAAAAGTATGAGCAACAACACAACAGGAGTAACTCTAAAAATGTGACTAAGGTTTTGCCTTTTATATCTAGGGTAAAAACAAAAAACCCAAAACGATTAATGAGTTAAGGCTGAATTGAAAAATTCTGGCAAAAAAGCATTCTGCCCGAGATTCGATCGATGAGCCAGGCCAAAATGCACCAATGCATTTGCAGACTCTCGATTCCAACTTTACATAAAATATATAACTTTGAGCAAGCCTAAACAAGACTAAACATTTTTTTGATCATGGTTTGCCAACATTACACATTAGAGTTCTAAATACACAAATTTCTAAATCTTTAGAACCTAACAAACTCCCCTTTGGCAATCCGTGACAAAACATAAATTAAAAGCTCAAAGTTGACAAGTAAAAACCCTTTACAAAAATAATGCTCATAAACACTAAAATTCAATCCTAACTACTATCCATCAGTTGCAAGTGTAGACAGCAGCTCAATTGAATCAACCTGTATATTCCTGAAACACTCAACAAACACATAAACGCATGTGTGACAAAAAATAGTAAATAAACAGGTATAATATTCTTGTATGATTCACACAACACATAATAAAGACATATATCAATGAATAACTTATAAATATAAATCAATAAGCAGTGAATCACAAGAAACAAGAATCATGTATATCAAAATAATGTAACACCCAAAAACAGTTACTCCCCCTAACATGAATAGCCCCAAAACAATGATATACAAAGTAAAGCACCTAGATATAATCTAACATCTCCACTAGCTCCTCAAAACAAAAAAACTCTCGCCCTAACTACAAAAACTCCTCTACAGTGTCAAAACTCTACTCCCCCTTTTTGTGACGGAATGCCAAAGGACAATCACACACCATCATCAAAAGGAGGTCGTGAGAGTGAGCGAAGATGTGCTACGTCGACACGCAGAGCATGAATCTCGTCAAGCAAGTCACCAAAATCTGACTATGAGCCGCCTGAACGGTCACGACAGTCTCCAAGGTATGACGAATATCAAAGTCATCCGAAGGACGTGAAGGAACATCAGCAGTAGCAGCATCATCAACAAGATCAGGAATATCCTCACTAGCAAACCTGTAGAAGAAGAAGAAGAAGAAGGTGCGCTACCAGAAGGCTCAAACCTAAGGTATTTACAGCCAACTCGAAGATGAGCAGCCCTCTATCTAAGAAAAGACGCACCTATGGAGTAATCACATGTACGGGCTTCAGAGGAAGGGAAATCACCAAGATCAAGATAAAGCAAAATCCTATGAAAAAAATAGGATGAACAAGGGCATAAGAAGAAGATGAACTCCTATAAACTTCGTTCAAAGAACGAAGAAACAAATGGGGAAAACTAATAAGAGCATCTGTCACCAGAGCATGCAAAAAGACACACTACTCGAGAGGAATGGTGTGAAGATGAGAAATAGGCCAGATAGAATGACAAGCTATCCTAAAGAAGAGATAGTGTATCTCAGATAGCTCGGCAGAGGTGGTCCTAGGATCAGAACCCTACTAGATAGAAGACCCAGTGATGTAAGACATGACATCACTCAACAGAGTAGACTCATCATAAGGGTAGACTGGGTGCTGGACCAAGGGTACCCCTAGAGCATCAGCCACTACCGTAGGAGTAATGGAGTAGTCTACGCTCGTATCCAACTCTTTACTAAAGTGTTGGAATCATAGACACGGATAGAGATGTTCGAGAAGAACTCTCTAATCAGGGTAGCTGGACGAGGAGGATCAGAAAAATCCAACAGAGATAACAGCCCGATGCTCAAAATTTTCCCTAATGGCAGGATCAATCTCATCTATAAGAACAGAACACTCAGCCCAAATCTTTCTCTTAAGGTTCAGCTTCTCATAAATCTCTTGGTTTTTCTCACTCAGAAACTTCTCTCGGTCAAAGGAGGGAGGGGAAGGAGTAAGTGAGGGGACAGACCTACGAGCCCTAGTCTTCTTAGGCATAGTGCTAAGGAAAGGACAAAGACACAAGGAGAAAACCAAAATAACATAAAAACTAAGGGCAGACTACAAGTTAACACAAAAAAGATATAGAACAAAAATCACAATGTCATGATGCATGTACTAATGCAGTAAACAAAGTTCAAATTAAGTTCAATTGCACAAAATTGGCTTGAGCATAGAGTTTCTAACAAAAACCCTAAAAATTTGAAAAATCACTTGAATGTTTTGAAACAGATTTGATGAATTGAGCATTACATAACACAACACATAGATTATAATGCCTAATTACATCAAAACAACAAGCAATTTCATCAATTTCAACCTAATTGAACAAAATTCCCAATTCGGATTCAATGCAAGCCCTAGAATTTTAATTTTTCTTAAAACCCAAAATTGATCAAATTAAACTATCAATATCAAGTTTATATCATGTCCCTACAAAAACCCATTGATCAATTTCTCAAAATAAGGTTTGAATCAACAAAAATCCCAAAATATGCAAAGTCCAAAAATATCCCTTAAATGAATGGATTTATGCATGAAATCATGAAAGTAAATTCAAAAGGAAGGACAAAAAGGTCTTACCGATGTTAGAGGACAAAAACCTTGCAAAAATTTTGGAGGAAAATGACAAAAAATCGCTGTGGAGCCTTGCCGAGTCAGAGAGAGAACAAAAGGTTTGAAAAGTTTTGAAAAAGTCAAGAACAGTATTTTAAACAACCTGATTCACGATTTTCGATTGATTGAAAATCACATTCGATCGGTTGAATCAATCCGAGACTTTTAAAAGAATTGAAGCACATTTTCGATCGATCGAAAAACAGAATGGATCGATTGAAACAAGCAAAGGCTCACAAAAATTTTAAGAAAAAACGTAGTTTTTGAAAGAACAAACACTTTTTGACACAAACTCCTCAAAGTATTAGTATTGATGAACAAAATGCATGAGTATAAGATTGAATGCCTTTTCAAAAACCCAAGTTTTAATCCCATTTCTCCAAAGAAAATTTCACCCATTCTCCCTTTAAGTTCTCAAGCAAAAAAATGTTTTGCATAATACTTCAAGGTATTTTCGAACTTGGTTGGTCAGACCAAAAACACACACAATACCATGTACAGTGTTTAGCAAAGAGTAATTTGTGTAGTGTGTGCAAACTAGCAAAAACTTAAGATACATGTGAGGTGATATGTGAATAGAAATCAATCACAAAGTTTACAAAATTCATCACACAGAATTTAAAAGAGACTATCACTAAAAGAGTTATATCATATAACCTCCACATCTCCTAGAACATAAGCTTTCAATCATGTAAGTTTCTTGAATTTTGCCTCATTATTATGTGAATTGGCATCAAGCCTAATAATACACACCAATTTTAATTATGTGAAATGACATCAAGCCTAATAGTACACACCAATTTTAAGTATTAAGCAATTAACCGAGGCTACACCTTATGTTCTTTTTATGCATATGCTACACTTTTCGAGCACAAAATCTTATGATATGCACTAAGGTGTTCATGATTGGCTAATGAATAGTAGTGAGATGGTTATTTATGCATTTCTCAAAAGGATCAAGTTCGACAGTCAAATAACATGTGACTTCAAGATTAAGACAAAGTGATAAACACCATAAACATCTTTCCCACACAACATGCACTACAAAGTTTCAACTAGTCAAGTGCAATAAATAAGCTCATCAAAGCTAAACAAGGTACACAAGACATGTAATATGTAAATAAATTGACCAGCCTTATTTTCAAAAACTAAGAAAAATAGTGCCAAACGTATTTTTACTTTCTCCTTTTTTTTTTTTCTTTTTTTAAATTTAAAAGAGAAAACAAATAAATCCTAGAATGGAATGCATGAATGTAATGCAATGCAAGTCCTAAAAAAAAAACAACAAAACACCAAAGAACAATGGTCATAGAGGAATGAGAAATGAAGCACAAGAACCATGTCAGAAAAACTCAATTAGATCAAGTCTTTGCATCCAAAACCGTTTAGATGCACCATGAACATTGGAGATCTTATTCACATTCAAGTGATTTTCAACTCCAGGATTGGAATAAAGGTTCAACGCCTTTACCAATTCTCCAATGAGTGCCATAGGATCTTGTGCTTGAGGCACATGCACTTTTGGTTTGTTTGCTCTCTTAGCAGCTTGAAGCTTATAACAGTTAAGACGAATGTGTCCAGACTTTTCACAATAATGACAAACTCAAGCAGGTTTACCATGCATCTTGTCCTTAGAAAGGGTAGACTCCTTAAGTTTAGACTCTTTCAGATCAACTCTAATCTTCCTAAGGGGTGAAACTTCTATAGGTTGGATAACCTCACTCACAAGGGGTTTAACAATTTCACTCACAACCTCACTCACGGAAGGTTCAGAAGAAGATGAAGGAACAAAGTTGGAAGTAGGTGCAGACACAGAGATGCTTTCAACATATCCTAAACCAGATTTGTCAGAAGGATACTTTTTAACATTCAGCATTTGATCAAGTTTAGAACTAGCAGATCTAGCAACAGATAAATCATGTTACAAAGTTTTAACTTTATCAAGCAAAAAAATGTTCTCAGATTTCACATGGTTCAAAAGATCATTAGCATCAAATAATTTAACAAGCAAATTTTTCTTTTCAAGCTCAAGAGAATCAATTTTCTTCAGGCCAAATTCAACATTCATAGCATCCTTTGTAGCAATTTTGCAAAGTTTATTATAGGCCTCTTGAAAATCTGCATCCTTAGAGAATTCCCCATCAAAAGGGTTCTCTTCAACAGATATACTTTCATTGACTACAGCAGTAGCAATGAAAACAATAAAGTTTCCATCTTTGTCACATCTAGACTCATCATCAAAAACCTTATTATCACTAAGAGTTACAGTCATAGCTTTACCCTTAGACCTTAAGAATGTTGGACATTCAGATTTAACATGATCATACCCTTGACAGCCAAAACACTGAGCACCCAAAGAATTGTTTAAAGATTGACCAACTTTATCTCTAGGTTTTTCAAAGTTATTAACCTTAGTGGGATCATTCTTCCTAAAGTTTCTAGATTTAGCAGTGTTTATACCTTTTGCCTTTTTGTTGTTATTCCTAAGAAAGTTTCTAAAATTCTTGGCAAGGTACGCAATCTCTGTAGCAGAGAGCTCATCATCAAATCCACCAAGATCAACATCATCAACTGACTTAAGAGCCATTGATTTGGATTTGGAAGTTTTGGGTAGGTCAGACTCATAGAACTAAAGAGATCCTACAAGCTCATCAACAGGAATGGAGTCCACATCCTTACTCTCAGTAATGGCAGTCACTTTGGGTCTAAAGTCTTCAGTTAAAGATCTAAGAATCTTCCTAACAATTTTAGGTTGATCATAGATTTCACCCAAATTAAAAGCAGAATTAACAATATCATTCAGTTTAGCATAGAATTCATCAAAAGTTTCATCATCAGACATTCTACTGCTTTTAAATCTAGAAGTTAATTACTGCAGCTTGCTAATCTTAACTGTCTTTATGCCTTCATGCACAGTCTAGAGGATTTTCTAAGCAGTATGAGCAACCTCAACATTAGAGATTCTCTTAAATTCCTCTATGGAAATAGCATTAAAGATGGCATTCATAGCTTTGCTATTGAAACCAGCTGCTTCTTTTTGAGAAGTTTGCCACTCACTCACAAGAGTAGTGGGCTTCTTCCATCCGTACTCAACGGAATTCCAAACCCTTTCATCAATGGATTTTAGGAATGCTTTCATCCTTACTTTCCAATAAGCATAGTTATTCCCATCAAAGTGAGGAGGAACAACGAGAGAGTGTCATGCTCCATGACAACAAGGGTCAAGGATCAGCTCAGGGATCAAGAAATTTCAAACAAGAGAGCTACCTGCTCTGATACCACTTGAATAGTTTTAGACCCCTTAAACCAACCAGATTAACCTAGTTAATTAGCCAAGTGATTAACTTATTCAAATTATGCAGTTCTAGGTTATCACAAACATACAATCATATCAAGAATATAAAGCAGCAGAAATATAAAAGACACAATGATATGATCGCCCAAGAAACCACACAGTAAAAACTTGGGGAGGATTTGACCTAACTATCCTCAAGGTAAACTTGAATTCACTATGCGAAAGAATCGAAGTTTATAAAAAATGACTTACAAGCTCCCCGCTTGACTTCCTAATGCTACCCACCAGTAGAACTTATTGACACGACCACGTGCAAGCTCCAAATCCACGGACTCCTTCTTTCTTTGGATTCTCCAATCAGTTACAAGCACCCACGCTTGTTATTCTTTAAGATCCAATGGCAACAATTGAGTTGATCATCAAGATGTTGATATAATCTCTACCTTGAAAACCCTAAGCTTTGTGTAAAGGAAAGCTCCTCTAAATCTCACAAGAGATTTACACAAAACAGAAAAGTATGAGCAACAACACAACAGGAGCAACTCTAAAAATGTGACTAGGGTTTTGCCTTTTATACCTAGGGTAAAAACAGAAAACCCAAAATGATTAATGAGTTAGGGCTGAGTTGGAAAATTCTGCAGAAAAGCATTTTGCCTGAGATTCGATCGATCAAGTCTTTCTTTCAATCGATCGAGCCAGGCCAAAATGCACCAATGCATCTGCAACCTCTCGATTCCAACTTTACATAAAATATATAACTTTGAGCAAGCCTAAACAAGAATAAACATTTTGTTTTGATCATGGTTTGCCAACATTATACATTAGAGTTCTAAATACACAAATTCCTAAATCTTTAGAACCTAACAATGTACTTCGTTGCCTATATAGCACATCCGACATATTTTTGGAGTCATTCTTGTATAAGGAAAACAGGAACTTACCATTTTTCAGTCCGTTTGTGAAGGCAGCCATGAGTATCTTATCATCCACTTCATCAATCGAAAGAGGCTCCTTGTTAAAGCGGGTTATGTAAGACCTCAACATCTCGTCCTCTCATTGCTTGATGTTCATTAAGCATGCGATAGACTTCTTGTACCTGTGTTCGCCGATGGAGTGTGAGGCAAACTGTGTACTTAACTCCTTGAAGTTGCTGAGTTGGGCGTCAGCCTGCTAAATTAGACCCTTGCGGGGCCTTTTAGCGTGGTGGGGAAAGCTCTGCACATGATCTTGTCTAGTACCCCCTGAAGATGCATAAGGGTCTTGAAAGATTCCAAGTGATCCAGCAAATCCTTGTTCCAGTTGTAGTTTTCCACTTGCAGCATACAAAACTTCAGTGGAAGAAGGAAGGAAGTAACGGGTGCTGTGAATGGCGAATCCGTTCAGTGGACCAAGTCATCGAGGTCGCTTGACACTCGTCTCTTGAGAGCGTTCATCATAAAATCCATTCGTTCTCTTATCATCTGCATCTTCGCCATAATGTGGGGTGAAGCCGTATCAGTGATTGATGGACGGCTCATGTCCTGCTTTTCTAGCCTGCTTGGGGCATTACTCCCTTCCGACCCCTCTTGGTCTCTTTATTCAGCACTGGTACCTTCTTGGTCCTCCTCTTGGGTGTTGTGTCCCGGGTTCTTCTGACGTCGCTGCTCTTCTAGGTCTCGATTTTGTCTGGTGAGATGTTCTACTGCCATTGTAAGGGTTTGGACCTGCCTTTCCAGTGCAGTGGGTTGTGGCTCATCTCCTTAGATGTTGTTAGTGGTTGTTATTGAGCGAGTAAATACCATGCAACTTTTTGTCCAAGGAGCATTTGTATGGCTTACAAGTCACTGTAAATTTTTTCCCACAAATGGAGCCAACTGATGATGCCGAGAAAATCACCAATGAGTCACATGGCCCTCGCACACTCAAGACAATCCTTGCACAATTAAAAAGAGAACCTTAAGAGAGCACCGGTGTGATACCGGCCAAAAACCCTCTGAAAGTTAAGTCAGAAAACCTTTCTACAATTCTAGGGTGCCAAATTTGGGATGAATTATGCGTACCTATTTTCTGAAGGTCCTTGGGTTTTTATAGTAGTATAGAATCAAACTCTCATACTTGCGTAACAAGTCTTTTCCTTATAGGGAAGATCTTCATTAATGCGAGTATATTCCAGAATCCTTCCCATGCTAGGATTCTATTCATATTGGGATTCTGTAAACTAAAGTTTATTGTGAGATGCAAGTCATTTCCATTTAGGATTTCTTGGAGACCACATAATGATCGGTAAAGCGCCAAGTGGTCCTTTGATCTGTCCACCCTATATCTGTCAACACAGTATCCGTTCAATATGAGAAAATCTGTTCAGCACCGTCAAGTCCCTCATCACGGATCCGTCATCCTCAATTCTCACCCTCTTCATCCTTAAAACTCTTTTGGCTATTGGTTGCTTCCTAGCAGCCAAAACATATGTAGGCATATCTATGTTTTCTACACTAAATAATGATTGCTTCTGACTTCTAAGTATTCTAAACTTTCCTGTAGAGACTCATAATCCTCCAATGCGACGCTGAAAAGGATCATAAAAGTAAGAAATTTTGAAGTAAAAATCGATAGAAGCAATGAAACTATAAGTCTAAATTCACAACAACATAATGTATTATACATGGAATAGATAGTCGCCTCTGTAGATTCTGCATTAACATGTAGATCATCCATGCATACGATAATCCATCAAGAATCGATCATAAACTTGAAGGAAAACAATTGAAGTCAATTTGACCTTGCCACCTTTAATTTTCTTATTGGGACCCAAATGGAAGCTGTTGTCCAAGGCCTTGATTTCCAATACAAGGATAAACTGCACTTTTCATGTTGCACCCAATACCCGCCACTGAACAAGCTCACTAGGAACTTGGCCTGAGAAACATTATAAAAGCTCATAGAGATCGCCTTAAATCCTTTCAAGGAGGCAAAGACATTTTCCCATGACATTCTTTCCCCCTCACAAGGGAACTGGCTCAAACTATCTAAAATTCTGATTCCCAAAAACTCTTTTTCTATTAGTCCTAACCCCGATTTGTATTAACCACATAAACTACTTGCTAGTGATTCATAAAGTGAAGCATAATGAGGGAGGGCCTCACAGAAGAACTCTACAAAGGACATGGATGAGATTCTAGCCAAATTAAATAGTTCTTCTTCTACTAAGACAACAATCTTAGGTGATAATTTGCTGACTCCACCCAGGAAAGTGTTAACCAATGAAAAACTTCTGATTGAGGTTTGATGCATCATACAATTAGCTATTAGAGTAGGACCCACTTCAATTCTTTCAAAATCTTCTTCTTTCACCATTATCATCAGGTTGTACGTGAACGGAAAATTGATTGAGTCCGCAAACTTTTTAAGCCTTCTTCCCGTCTGGTAAACAATATCTGCATTTCGCTCGTCTGCTATGATGGCTGTTACTCTAAGGGAAGCATCCTTTCTCCTTGAAAGATCAACCATCAGAGGTGGCCATTGTATCCCCTCTATGATGTCAAAATCTATGACATGAACCTCTGAATCACCTTGTGTGACTTCAAGGATCGCTTGGTTGGCCGTGAAATGTGCAAATTTCAAATAAGGGGAAAGTTCTTGGAGCATTTGAATCGCAGAAATGGAGCTTGATTGTCTAGAAAGAGGTTCATGCTGCATTACAAGAGTGTCAATAGTCTTGTAATGCAGGCCTTGAGTGAAGAACCTAGCCAACCTGTCAAAAATGTTGTCGCCTCTCTTTTCTCGAAAGAAAAGGAGGTTGTTGAGCTTTGCGATTATGGTTGAAGGAAGAGGCCAGTTTTGTGCTTCTACAGATTCAGCTCCCATCAATAATAAGTCGGTTAAGCTGCTATCTTCCATCAACTCTTCTTGAACTACCTTCAAATTGGAATTCCCTTCTATCAACAGCCCCACAGTTTCTTGTGTTTCTCGAATATTTTCACTGCCCACTTCACTTTCTACAACAATTTCTTCCGTTGCAGCATCTTGACAAATGGAATCAACAATTTCAAGAACCACTTCACTCTCTATTTGGAGGAATCTTTCCATGCACTCATAGTCAAGAATTCCGTCTGGGATGGAGTTTGGGGAGAATGAATCTCTTGTCTCGAAGGAAAATGAGTTTTCCAAGCTACAAGCAAGGACTTCGTCATTGTAAATGGGGCTGAAGGTGTACCAAAATTGCTCATTTTCCATTGCATTCATGGGAGAGAATGGAAAAAGGTTTACTGGTACACTCAGTTCATTAAGTTGAGGATCCATATATATAGAAACAAAATTGAGGAGCAGGTGAGAAGGAACTGGACAAACCTATAGTAGATGAACACTCAAATGTGAAATTGTATAAATTAATATGAATTTACAGAATCTAGGACTCTCCCAATGGTAAGATTTGAAAGAAAAAATCCACTGGAGTTTGTAGCGATCATGTAACCAAAGTACCTAAGACTTCTTAACAACTTGCAATCTAAACTTTATTGTAAAAATGTTAATAGTACCAAGAAAAAAATGATGTTAATAATGGTCATAAACAGGAACAAGTAACAGTTTGCCACCTAAATGTAATTGTGAAAAATGTTGTGCCCTTAGTACCCATTAAGGGGCCAACCAAGGTTGACAGATGTGGCATGAAGCCAATGATTGATCCATGATACAAGGAGTTGATAGCCGACTAATGACTAATAAAGTTGTAGCAACTGCCCGCAATGTAACATTCAAACCTTGTTTGATTGTGTACTTAGATCATGATTCTTTTCTTCTTGGCGGCTTTGTTGATCGCAAAACTTTGTCTCTTATTCATTAAATACTAAAATAAGCATGTAAGTATGTGGCCTAAACTAAATAATCAATCAAAAATTTTCGAAGATGGTATTATGGTAAACAATGCAGAACATCCGATAAATTTACCATCCCATGCGTCAACATTCGGTGGATTGTTTTCGTGGCAGAAAGATAAATTCTAACCATGCTTTGGCTTATGGCCATTTTGGATGGAGGGGGAGGGAGGGGGGCCCTCCATCTAAACCGGCCATAAGAGTGAGATTCAAAGCAAATATATGATTAAGTTTACCAACCAGACTGCATCTGATATATTCCAGGTTTTTGTAATGGCTTTATTTGAAAGAGTAATATCTATTACACATACTTGCAGATATAGTACACTCAATCTCTAAAAATATGGCAAACTCTTACTTCAAGTTACAATTTTGAAATTCAAAATTGTGATTTGAAATCATGATTTCTCTTATTTTTGGAGAGTGTGTACTATATGTGCATTAAAAAAATGTGCACCAAACATTTTCCTTTTCATTGTCTATTTGAAATGACATATTTTATTTGTTTACTTTTGTTAAAAAGTAAAAATGAATTCCTTGATTTTCTTAGGATACCGAAAAAATCATTGCATAATTTATGTATCACATAATTCATCAAACAGCATTTCCATGATAGGTTATTTATTTATATTTTTAAGGTTGAATTTAAGTTTTGAACTCGTATCTCTTATTTGATGTTGACAACTAATTATATCGATTAAGTTAATTAGAATCTTTATAAAAAAAAAAAAAAAGGTTAATTAGAATCCATAATTTAATAAGATTGTTAGTAATAAAAGTTATACTATTTATTATGAATTTTTAAAGTTTTTTTTTTTTTGTTTCTTTACTTAGCCTTTTGTTTTGCCTTATAAATTATAATGTTTATTGTGATTTTAGTGATTTTTGTTTTTGTGTGTCCTACTATAGTTTTATTTATTTATTAAAGTTAAACATTTTATGTGTATTATTGTACTACTTTGGGTGTTTGTTTACTTATTTGTTGTTAGGACATATGTGGTTCACTTGCTAAGAACATATGTCATTCTTTTTATGTAATTAGCTAATCCTTTGACAAAATGCACTTTACTTATAATTGGGTAGTTCTAGGTGTTTTTAATACTTTAACAAACTGTGTTTCAAGATCAAGTGTTGAAGCCTTCAAGTCTGTTCAAAAAACACAAGCTGAAAGTGCAAAATTACTAAAGCTCGACAACTAGCATGTGTCGAGGTTCAGAAAGCTACTCAAGCCTGTGTGCTCGACACTTGCTCGACAGCTGCCCGACACCTCCTATCTGTCGAGGTCTACAAAATCAGAATTTCAGATCTGATTTCTTGGGATCCGTGTTTATGTGTTTGGGTCTTCTTTTCTCCTAAACCTAGACATGTAACCACCACTGTAACACCCCATAATTTTGATACTAATTTAATTATTATACGTAAATTAAAAAGGAGGCCTACAATAAAATGGATTTAATTGATTTGGGCCTAAGATATTAAAAATAAGATAAATTTTATGGAGTATGAAGCCTAAGTGAGATGGCATAAGTAAATATATGGGTCTTGATAAGCTTTTAAAAACCCTAACCTTTTACCTCTTAAGTTACACAGATATATATGAAAAAGGTTTTCTTTTGTTTTAGCCGCAACACACGGTTGAACAACTTTTTTTTTCTGCTTTGCGGCTGAACGTGAGATTGCAGCAGGTATGGTTTCCTTTAGCTCTAAATTTAGGGAGTTGAATATTCAATGGCTAGACTTGTCCCACATTTGCACGAAAGAACTGTGCTTGAAATTACTTTAGTAGCTAATGGGATAGTAGGCATCACTTTATAAAACCTAACCTATCAATATATTAAAAGAAAAAAGGACTTCTAGGCATATGTTTGACCTGTCAATCTCCACCTATCCTTATACAGGATTGCTGCAACCACTTCCATTCCTGAATGGAAGTGGGAGCATATATGTATGGATTCTGTGACTAGTTTGTCAAGATCTCCTAAGGGACATGAGGCCATTTGGGTAATTGTGGATAGGATGACAAAAACAACACATTTTATTCTAGTTAAGATGAATTACTCACTTGATCAGCTAGCACAGATATATATTGATCATATTGTGAGTCTTCATGGAGTTGCAGCATCAATTGTGTCTGATCGAGATCCAGGATTCACCACAAAGTTTTGGGAAAGCCTACATAAAGCTTTGGGTACTAATCTTAGCTTTAGTACAGCCTTCCACCCGTAAACAGATGGACTATCAGAAAGGACTATTCGGATTGTGGAGGGTATGTTAAGGGCTTGTGTATTAGATTTCAAAGGAAGTTGGGAAAAATAATTGTCCTTAGTGGAATTTTCCTATAATAATAGTTACCACTCTAACATTGATATGGCTCCCTATGAGGCTTTGTATGGTAGAAAATGCAGGTTCCCATTGTGTTGGGAAGAGGTTGGTGAGAGAAAATTGTTGGGACCAAAAACCATTCAGATGACATCTGAGAAGATTAATCTAATTCGTGAAAGATTGTAAACAGCACAAAGTCAACAAAAAAGTTATTATGACGACTCGAGAAGGGAAGTAGAATTTGAAGTTGGAGATAAGGTATTTTTGAAAGTTGTCCCAATGAAGGGTGTGATGAGATTTGGGCAGAAGGGGAACTTGAGTCCTAGATTTGTTGGTCCATTTGAGATCCTAAAACGCATTGGTAAAGTTGCCTACGAGTTGGCCTTACTGCCTACACTTTCAGGAGTGCATAATTTATTTCATGTTTCCATGTTGAGGAAGTACATCCCGGATCCTTCACATGTTTTGAACTATGAGCCACTCAAGATCAAAGACAACTTGACTTGTAAGGAAGTTCCAATCCAAATTCTTGACTGCAAAGACCAAGTGCTACGCACCAAGACCATATCATTGGTTAAGGTCCTTTGGAAGAATCACACAATGGAGGAGGCATCTTGGGAATGAGAAGATGAGATGAAATCAAATTATCCAGAGTTGTTCGTTAACAAAGGTATGTGCAATTTCGAGGACGAAATTTTTTTAAGGGGGAAGGATGTAATTTTGGTATTTAGGTTATGTTTGATGAGAAATTTTAAATAATTTTGGCGATGTTACTTCTTATGTTTAGTAGTAATAATTGTTACACCATCTATATTTCTTGATTTTCTTGTTAACTAGGTATCATACTACCCAAAAAGAAGAGAGTAGCTAATTCCAATAAGGAGTAACCTATTGTTAATTTGTGAAGGTCAACCAAAGCAAGGGTTGATACTGAGGCTGAAGTCACTCAAACGTAAGAGATAATGAACGTCCTAGGGTGACACGCTCTGATCCTTTGGATGAAGCTGCTACCCAACTGTTGGATAGGTTGACCCATACTACTAGTAGAGGTGTAGGTAGAGTAAAGGCAAGGGCTGGTTGTTTTTGTTTAAGACTTTGTTGTGTAATTCTGTGCTTAAGTCTTGTGTCATCCAAATTTAGGATAGGGAAATGTTAGCAGACTTAATTTTGACGGACATGTATGACTATGATATAATTTTGGGGATGGACTTGCTGGCGGCTTATCATGCTAGTGTAGATTGTTTTGGAAAGGTGTTGGTGTTTCGGCCTCCAGGAGAACCCAAATTTCGATTTAAGGGCTCTAGGATGCATGCTTTACCTAGGGTGATATCAGCCCTTCAAGCTAAGCGTTTATTACGGAAAGGATGCCAAGGGTACCTAGCTCATATGGTGGACACTAAGAAAGAGGTATTGAAGTTGGATGATATCCCTATTGTGAGAGAGTTTCCTGATGTCTTTCCTGAAGACCTACTAGGGATACCTATAAATAGGGAGATTGAATTCTCCATTGATGTGCTCCCCAAAATTTCTCCTATTTCGAAAGCACCATACCGGATGGCATCAACTGAACCTAAGGAACTCAAGGAATAGCTACAAGAGCTCCTTGATAAGGGGTTCATCAAATCAAGTGTATCTCCTTGGGCTGCACCAATTTTATTTATGAAAAAGAAGAATGAAACTATGAGGTTGTGTATTAACTATCGTGAGTTAAACCGAGTTATTGTGAGAAACAAATACCCTCTCCCTCATATTGATGACCTATTTCATCAATTGCAAGGGGCATGAGTCTTCTTTAAGATTTACCTTTGTTTTGGGTATCACTAGTTGAAAATCAAGAGTGAAGACATACCCAAGATAGCTTTCAGGACTAGGTATGGGCACTATGAATTCTTGGTAATGCCTTTTGGATTGACCAATGCTCCTACTGCATGCATGGACTTAATGAATAAGGTGTTTCATGAGTACCTAGATTGCTTTGTTATTGTTTTTATTGATGACATTCTAATCTTCTCCAAAAGCATGGAAGAACATGAAGAGCACTTGATAATTATTTTTCAAATTTTGAGGGAGAAGAAGCTTTATGCAAAGTTCAAGAAGTGTGAATTTTGGCTTGACCAAGTGGTATTCCTAGGGCATGTGATATCTGAGGCAGGGATTTCTGTAGACCCTAGTAAGGTTGAAGCTGTGGTTGATTGGGCAAGACCAATGAATGTGAGTGAGGTTAGAAGCTTGTTGGGCCCTGCTGGCTATTATAGGAGGTTTGTAGAGGGGTTTTCCGGTATTGCAGCCCCATTGACTCAACTAACTCCTAAGAATGCCAAGTTTGTATGGACAAAAGAATATGAAAAGAGTTTTCAAGAACTTAAGCGAAGGTTGGTCACTACACCAGTACTAACCATCCCTAGTAACTTGGGAGGCTTTATCATTTATAGCGATGCTTCAAGAAAAGGGCCTGGTTGTGTGTTGATGCAGCATGGTAAAGTCATAGCTTATGCTTCCCGCCAGTTAAAGAGTTATGAACAAAATTATCCCACTTATGACTTGGAATTAGCTGCAGTAGTGTTTGCATTGAAGATTTGGAGACATTACTTGTATGGTGAAAGGTGTGAGATTTATATAGATCATAAGACCTTGAAGTACTTCTTTAATCAGAAAGAATTGAATATGAGACAACAAAGGTGGCTTGCGCTGATTAAAGATTATGATTAGTCAATCAATTACCATCCGGGCAAGGCTAATATGGTGGCTGATGCACTTAGTTGGAAGTCCTTTGGTTTCTCAGCTACCTTGTTAACTACTCAAAATGAGATTATTAATGACTTGGAGAGGATGGGAATTTATGGGTGATTCCCAAGTCTTTATGGCCAATTTGACAATACAACCACTTTGATTGAGAAGATTAAGAGTTCACAGGTTGATGATGTACAAATTGTAAAGATCATAGGAGAAGTACAAGAAGGGAAGAGACCAAAATTTAATGTGTCTAATGATGGTGATTTGAGGTTTAGAAATAGACTTTATGTGCAAATGATTTTATATTAAAGAAGGAGATTATGGAAGAAGCCCATTGTACCCGTCAGTGCACCCTGGTAGCACTAAAATGTATTATGACATTTAAGAAACTTATTAGTGGAATAACATGAAGAAAGAGATAGCTCAGTTTGTGGAGCAATGCTTGACTTGTCAACAAATTAAGGCACTACACCAGAAACCTTAGGATTGTTGCAACCACTTCCCATTCTCGAATGGAAGTGGGAGCATATATGTATGGATTTTGTGACTAGTTTGCCAAGATCTCCTAAGGGACATGAGGCCATTTGGGTAATTGTAGATAGGATGACAAAAACAACACATTTTATTCCAGTTAAGATGAATTACTCACTTGATCAGCTAGCACAGATATATATTGATCATATTGTGAGTCTTCATGGAGTTCCAGCATCAATTGTGTCTGATCGAGATCCAGGATTCACCTCAAAGTTTTAGGAAAGCCTACATAAAGTTTTGGGTACTAATCTTAGCTTTAGTACAGCCTTCCACCTATAAACAGATGGACTATCAGAAAGGACTATTCGGGCTGTGAAGGATACGTTAAGGGCTTGTGTATTGGATTTCAAAGGGAGTTAGGAAAAATAATTGTCCTTAGTGGAATTTTCCTATAATAATAGTTACCACTCTAATATTGATATGGCTCTCTATGAGGCTTTGTATGGTAGAAAATGCAGGTTCCCATTGTGTTGGGAAGAGGTTGGTGAAAGAAAATTGTTGGGACTAGAAACCATTCAGATGACATCTGAGAAGATTAATCTAATTCGTGAAAGATTGCAAACAGCACAAAGTCAACAAAAAAGTTATTATGACGACTCGAGAAGGGAAGTAGAATTTGAAGTTGGAGATATGGTATTTTTGAAAGTTGCCCCAATAAAGAGTGTGATGAGATTTGGGTAGAAGGGGAAGTTGAGTCCTAGATTTGTTGGTCCATTTGAGATCCTTAAATGCATTGGTAAAGTTGCCTACGAGTTGGCCTTACTGCCTACACTTTCAAGAGTGCATAATTTGTTTCATGTTTCCATGTTGAGGAAGTACATCCCGGATCCTTCACATGTTTTGAACTATGAGCCACTCAAGATCAAAGACAACTTGACTTGTAAGGAAGTTCCAATCCAAATTCTTGACTGCAAAGACCAAGTGCTACGCACCAAGACCATATCATTGGTTAAGGTCCTTTGGAAGAATCACACAATGGAGGAGGCATCTTGGGAGTGAGAAGATGAGATGAAATCAAATTATCCAGAGTTGTTCGTTAACAAAGATATGTGCAATTTCGAGGACGAAATTTTTTTAAGGGGGGAAGGATGTAACACCCCATAATTTTGATACCAAATTAATTATTATATGTAAATTAAAAACTAAGCCTACAATTAAATGGTTTTAATTGATTTAGGCATAAGATATTAAAAATAAGATAAATACTATGGAATATAAAGCCCAAGTGAGGTAGCATAAGTAAATACATGGGCCTTGATAAGCTTTTAAAAACCCTAGCCTTTTACCTCTTAAGATACACGTGTATATATATATATATATATATAAGATTTTCTTTTGTTTTAGCTGCAACACACGGTTGAACAACTTTTTCTTTTTTCTGCTTTGCGGCTGAACGTGAGACTGCAGCAGTTATGGTTTCCTTTAGCTCTAAATTTAGGGAGTTGAATATTCAATGACTAGACTTGTCCCACGTTTGTAGGAAAGAGATGTGCTTGAAATTACTTTAGTAGCTAATAGTATAATAGGCATCACTTTATAAAACCTAACCTACCAATATATTAAAAGAAAAAGGACTTCTAGGCATATGTTTGACCTGTCAATCTCCACCTATCATTATACTAAGGCTATCCACGAGTTGGGCTAGGTTGGTTTTGGGCCCAATCCGAACTCGACCTGATTGGATCGGGTTACTGAATTTCAGAACCATATTCGACCAAATATTCGGGTCGGATCAGACATTCCAGGTAATCAGTTGTCCAGGTCGGAGTCATCGGTTTGACAAGTTTAGGCCTTAGATTGGGCCGGACTTTTTTCCATAGTTAAAATTTTGATATTTCATTTTTTGGGGCCTTTTTAGCCCAAATTACACGGTTTGGCAGTTTGCTAAACCCCCATTGATTTCAGATTTTTTGAATTCCCTATATATTTCAAATTGGGCCTCATTTTACTTAATTTATTGGGCCTTCAATCAAGACATATCAAAAAGGCCCAAAAAAGGCCTATTCCTTTTATCACCTGTGATTCAAACAACACACCAAAAAGCCTTTTTTTTTTTTTTTTAAATCAAGATGCACCTATCAATCCAAATACATAATCTTTCCCACATTAAACACAACAAATAATATGTAATCTGTTGCTCAAAAAATAATAATAATAATAATAATAATATGTAATCTGTTAAGCAGTATGCTGCTTAACAACTATAAAACTTGCCAACCATAACAAATAATATTTCCAACAACAAATAAATCACAACAGATAATATACTTAGTAACATAGAGACAGTTACAGCAAGTTTTTTAGGCAGTAACCCATAAGGCAAAAAGTTTGGTAGCAATGTTCCAAGCAATATAATTAGTTACAACAATCAAATACCATAGGTATTTCAAAAAAATAGTTTTTCCAAAGCATTGAATGACTACTGTATAGTTTATAAGTCTATAACTAATAGAAAAGAAAACCTATGAACTAAGATTTCTTTTCTATAAGCATTGACAGTTGAATATTGTTACAAGTTAGAAAAGCAATATGTCCAAAAAAGATTCCAAAATATTCCCAAAATGCTGCCTTCTTTACAAAATAAATTGCCATCCTCCTACAATAGACAAAAAAATATTCAACAAACAATACATTAGTACCAAATACAAGACCAACTAGTAAGGAAACCAAGTTTATAATAGTAGGGGGCTAAAGGCAGAATCATACCAAGTCAGTAATTAATCATCAATGCTGATTAAGGGTCGCTTGCCTGAAGTGGAGCCCTTGCTTGAGCTGGTATTTGCTATTGCACTTGCTATTGGTTGTTGATTTAAAACTAAAAAAGAATAGGAAATAAACACAACAGATTAAGTTTTGCTTAAATACATGAGACATTCAATAAAATTAATAGACTAAGTTTCAGAATTTAAACATATTACCTAAGTCAAGTAACTCATCCTCCAATGCCTCTACATCATCCCTTGACTGGCGATGAGAAATTGGAATTGTGGCTTGAAGCCAACTTTGTGAACATACAATGTTTTGAACCATTAGAGGAGACAGTGGATAAATAGTTTTCATTAATTTTGTATGTTGCACGTAGTTGTGCAAACAGCAGAAGCGTGGGTCCCTCCACTCTTTTTCTGTAGGTTCTCTAGCGACTTGACTAGGTTTGAAAATTCCATCTGCTATCCATTTGTCTAGCAGTATGTCTAGCTCCTTTGTGGTGCATGGTATTGGTGGGGGAGCATCATACTCTCTTCCGTCGGTCTTTCTCCTCCGCTCGTCGATGGA
Source organism: Quercus suber (assembly GCF_002906115.3). Lineage (NCBI taxonomy): Eukaryota > Viridiplantae > Streptophyta > Magnoliopsida > Fagales > Fagaceae > Quercus > Quercus suber. The sequence goes on from NW_027069478.1 coordinate 2,441,452, forward strand.
CACCGCCATAGTTTGTGGGGCACTTCTTTTATCCGTGCTTGGCTTTACGAATTGGGCAGTTTTTCTCACCTTTTGCAATAACTACACGAACTGGGAGATTTCGAGGTTTTCTAGAACTGCCCTGTACTCCCTGATCATATTCGTCATACACATCTCTACCAGCGTCCTTTCTTTACAATGGTTATAACAGTCGAGTGCTATGTCCCTAAATCTCTTGATGTACTCCATCAAGTTTTCACCATTCCTTTGTTTGGCTGCTTACAAAGTTGCAAATGTCACTGTTTCCTCTCCGTGTAAGTATTTGGTGCAAAATACACCCACCATATCATCCCACGTTGGGATCGATCCTGGCTTTAAGCCGATGTACTAGGTGTAGGCCCGGTCACATAGTGATTTAGAAAATTCCCGAAGACATAAGTCTTCGTTTGCGGCACAAGGGCCGAGCGTATCAATGAACTTGCTTACGTGTTCAACAGCACTTCCCTTCCTGCCATCATTTTGTGCAAAAGCTTGCAGTTCATACCTCTCGAGGTATGGTTTACTAAGTACCTTTAGTGGGTATGGAGGTCTTCATGCGTAGAATCTCTCTTTGGGTGCTTTGGCTCTCTCTTGCTTTAGGAGAGCCGCTACTTCTGCCATAGTAATAAAACGTTGATTCGTATTCTATGGGACACCTCCTGCTGGTGTCTCTTCCTTGTTTGCCGCATGTTCTGGATCATGCTGGCTTCCCTTTTCCTTCGTTCTGTCTGTTTTTAACTGACGGATTTCTTTCATCATCTGTTGCTGTGAGTGCTGTAGAGCCTGCAACACTTCCACAAAGTTGTTGGCGTTGTCGGCGGGGATCCTTGGAGGAGGTTGGGGTCCAGCCCCCACCTTGTTAGCACCTTCTGCTTGATTAGGCTGCGGTTGGTGGGGCGTTATAGGCCTGGACTCTGCTTGTGAGGGTATAGCACACATATTCCGTGTTGTCCTGGATTTTGGAGGCATTTATTTGCGAGGGCTCTTGTCCTTGAACTATTTCTCAACTCCCCAGCAGAGTCACTAATTTAATGTTAGGGCCTTTTTTTTTTCTTTTTTTTTTTTTCTTTTTTTTACTGTGTTGGGCTGGGCTACCCCTTTGTGATTGTAGGCCCAAGTGTTCTAGGTTGCGGGAGTCGAGACTGGTCAAACTGGAACTCAACTTGGCCAACTTGTGCACAAACTATGCCTCGTCTGCCAGGAGAGTGCTTACGGTAGGTAGAGCTGTTTTAGAGAAGCTTGTGGCAGACATATATAATTGATAAAACAGAATAATATATTCTGGAATGATTAGATAGTTCTTTTAATAGGAAATGACCAAATGATCCATAATCACAATGATATTAACAACTTTCACAAATTAAATAGTAAGGGAAAATGGTAATAAAGATTAATCAACAGATAAAGGAAATAAGTTCAGTTTGGTCCGCAAAAGCAAGGCCAAAGAGGAAGAACGCCTCTTCTCAACATGATTAACCTCCGAGGAAAAGAATTCCCACTGTAGAAATTAATGGGTTTGAGGGAGGCGGACCTGGATGTATAATGCCCAGGACGATTATAGAAGAAAGCAAGGATTTGAGAGGGAGAGAAGGGAAGGGACCTATCGATGCATGCCACTAACTCTTGCCCCTTCTTTTCTCTCTATCTTTCTTTCCGTTTCTTCTCTTATCTTTTTCTTTTTTTAGTCTTTTCCCAGTGATTTCCACAATCGTGGTTTTTAGTATTGTGCTTCCCCTGTTTTCCTAAGTATGCCTCAGAGTCCTTGCTACGTTGTGTTGTATTGTGTTGTCCCTATACACGGCAGAGGCTTCCTTCTTATAGTGCCTGCCGTGACCGAATTTTACTGTTCTACCCCTTAACAACCTTTGTCTGGTCTGGGTGTACTTGCTGGCCATCACTGTTCCGTCTACGAGTTCCCCTGTTACAGACAAAGACAACTATTTTGTCTGTTAGTCTATTATGGCCATCACTGTTTCTCTCTCTCTATCCTTCATGGCATGTACCTAGTGGTTCTAACTCAGTCTTGTCTCTTTTGGGTGGTATGTCATCCCAACAGGACGTATCCCCCAAAAGAGCTTGAGTAAGAACCTCAAAACAGGTCTTCCCCTCTCCCCACCTCTAAACCATGCCTTCTTACCTCTGACCCACGACCTCACCATGTCCCGTATTGGCTGGGTAAAGGCTAGTGGTGCCTGGGTCTTGTGCGTGCATATATCTGAAATCTGCCTGCTATTCCTGCATTTACCGTGGACTGGAGACTTTGCCTGTACTACCTGCCGTTCGTTTCTGGCTTTTCACGAGCTACTACTCTGATTTCTTGCTCCCTTAGGGTCTGGGCTTTACTGAGTACTGAGCTTTGCATTCTTTTCAACCCAATTCTTTAATTGCCTTGGCTTCCTATCGTATTACTTGGCATTTCCTGCCGCGGCAGTTTGTTCCTGCTGGGCCTCTTTTCAGGCCTGCCGATCCTTTCTTTCCCTCAGTGGCTTAATATGGCCACTGGTGTTCTTGCTTATGGGCTCCAGTGTCCCTTTCTTTTCCCTTGGGCCTTTCCAGCCCATTTACTTCCTTTGGACTTTCCCGGTCTATTTACTAACTCCGCATACCATGGGCTTTTACTAACTTAATTAGGCTTCCCTGGCCCAATTTCCTCATTCTCATCCTTGGGGTACATAGACTTGTCATTATCCCTTACTTTCTTTGTTTACATTGCTTTGGGCCTGCCGTGACTCATTCTCACTTTTCCATACCATATACTGCCCATGGGTGCTATTTTCTCTCTTTCCGAGCCTTTTAGGCCCACTTACTTCCTCAAGACCCATTTGTTTATATTAAGGGCTTGTGATCCATTATTCCTACCGCTTGAGCCTAATGGTTTTACTTAGTCTACCGCTTCACTGATGCTCGTATTTCTAGGTTGGGCTGCCTTCTGCCTATTTCAAAAAAATGACCCTCAACAAACTTATGTAATAAAGTTTATAGTATCTCTAATATCACTCTTTTACAAATTAAATTTTTAGTTTTTGATTTGAAGTCACAAATCTAAAATCTAAATTATAAGTTTTCATATAAAGATATCAAAATAGCAGGAACCATAACTCCTATTTCTGTCACGTTGACTAGTAGCTTCATTGATGGAAGTTGTAGTGTCAATTTTTGTAGCCCAAGCCCAAAAGGTTTGGATTATGAGCCCAATGAACTCAGAACAATGAATTTGTAGAGAGTGGGCGAAAAAGCTAGACTGATTGTGAACTAAACAATAGTTAACTATGGTGTTAAAGAATGAACTAACATAAAAACACACTTCAAAACTCTTCAAATCGATGTCCGAGGAGGTATATTATTGAATGAAAGATGAATACAATTCTTAGAGCTACAGTGAACTTCCTTTTTCTCCTCCTTCTCCCAGATGCTTTTTTCCTTTATATAGCATCATTCCCCATCATCTTCATCATCCACTTATTCTTCATCTAAGTATCTACTTGAGTATATGTCACGTCAGGTCTCCCTTTTAGCTCTTTGTGAGTGGTAGTAGTTGAGGATACTGTTCAGGGGTCTTCTCCACATTAATGCGGCTAAAAAAGCAGATGCAGAGCATTTAATGTGGTGGTGGCAGCTTTTCCTTTTAGATATTTCTCTGTTCTTATCATCTCCAGGCATGTCCAAAGCTTATCCTTATCACTGAAGTTGTTAGGGAGATCACTCAAACCCTCCAGATATTTGCTTGACCAAGAATATTTGCATTCGAGGAGAATGACCTCTTCGGACCACTGGTGCTCTCTTTGGACTGTACCCCTTCATTTCCAGGTATCTTTCTTTCATACAGACTCCTTTTCAACTGCTTTCATCTCTTCGGACACACAGTAACCTTCAAATAGGGACCTAAGCCCAATACATAAGGTTGGGCTTTCACCCCCCACAATAGCCCCTCAAAATTTTAATTTTTCCCTCGTATTCGAGGGGAAAAAAATCGAATTTTGATTTGTTACAGAATAAAAGTTTAAAGTACAAAAATATCTGAGTTCACACGTGTATGAGCATAGATTTAGGCACCTCATAACTGCTGCTGCCGCTTCAGTATTACCAAAGTGCTATTAATTACTCCAGGCGGCGTTTTGTCTCTGTTATCCAATGGTGTACTACTGATCCAACGGACGTGGTTCTTCCTCGAAATTTGGGCGAGATGGCTCCTACCCCTTCGTTTGTCGCTATATAAAGCCCCAAAAGAGGTTTTTTCTCCTTTACTTTGCAGATTCTCAGATTTTCCAGCGAACTAAAGCATTCAAATCCATTGAGCTTTTCAATCATCAAACCCAGAATTTGCAATAATCTCTACGAGTTTAAAGATCATTCCCTGACTTAGTTTGTGTAAGTTTTCATTTACTCAAACCTTTCATCTTCTCCTCGGCTAGCTTCCTCGGCCTTTGAGTAGTCACTCCCCAGTAACTGCATTTAGAGTCTCATCTTTCTTACTTAACTGAAATGGGTAGATTTCAATATCTGGTGGATAGCCCCGCCCAGATGGAGGAATTTAGGGCCACATATCGCATACCTCAAGATGTGGGTTAGAGATTTTGCCTTCTAGAAAAAATACTAATAGATCGAAAGGCGGGTGAAGTTATAATCCCCATCATTGCCTTCCTAGAAGGAGGAATGACTATCCCTATGGGCCCCATCACCACTAATTACCTTCAAAACCATAGGCTTAGTCCTGAACAATATGCGCCTAACATCTTTAGAATCTTAGGAGTAGTTGGCGATTTGAGCCGTCATCTAGGATTGGGACTCACTTGACTCGACGTGGTACATATGTACGAGTGTCACAGTTAGAAGGGAGCGAGATATTATCTTAAATCCCGATCCGACGCTGTTAGGCTCATCTCTTGCCTTCCCAAATCTAACAAAGGGATGAAAGACGACTATCTGATCATCTCGGGCGCGTGGCATGACGGTCTTCACTGCCCAACCTGACCAGGAGAGCTAGGTGGGGGCATTTTAGATTTAGGTTTGCTAACAGTAGATTTAGGATCGTCATTTTTTAACAATTTTGTCCTCTCTTTGTGTTATAATTTTCAAGTTTCTAACTAAGTTCTGTTGTGATGTTGATAGATAAAGACCACGTTTCCCCTTGGCTGAGTCTCACAAACACTACCGCATTCAATTATCTACTACGATCGAAAATTTTTGTAAGTGAAGACGGGCAACTCCGGTCGGTTCCTCTTATTCTTGGTTACACGCCTAAACCGACTAATTTTCAGCCGGTCGGCAACGTGATAAGGTAGGGAGATTATCGCATCAACCACATAGACATTGCTCGGAAAGACTTTTTAGCTCCATTTGATCTTCCCCCCGTGCCACATCCAAATTTGCAAGGTGTACCGTTGCTCGTCTAGCCGGTTCAACAGATTCCCTCGAACCAGCAGCAAAAGGCGAGGGTGTTGCTTCTTCGACTTCTTTACTCGAAGAGTAAATTGATAAATTTACCTTCGAAGGGAGACCTCAGAAGAGGTTTGAATGATACACATTTCGGACGCTGAGGAGGAAGTTGACAGGCAATCTAGTGTCCGCCCTCCTGTCTTGATAACAGCTCTTCTAGAAGACTCTTCGGACGAAGAAGAAGACATGGCGAGCTTGAAGGATTTGATGAAGAATAGGGGTAAAAAAGCTGGGCCCAAGGAGACTAGTACATCTCAGCCAGTTGTTAGTCTTCCTCCACCACCTCCTCAAGTTCCTTTGGATCTTGGGGCCAAGCCATTGCTAGATCCGAAGAAGAAAAGACCCCTCGCTGACAAGGAAGAAATGGAGGTAGCGCCTCCGAAAGGAGCCAAACAATAGAAGGCGGCCAAGGCCTACCGAAGTAAAAGGGCCTCCTCTACAAAGAGCCGTGATAATGCCCTCGTGGCTGATGTGCGTCGAGGACCTCGCACCTAGTCCCCAAGGCTGGAGTTGGATGGTGCTCCGATCCCTTGGAGACTTCTCTAAGAAATTATGATGGAGGAAGGGCAGGTCTCGTTGCTGAGGTTTTGGAGTAACCACTGCTCCTCCCACTAAACATTGATTCCTACAGACGTTTCAGCTAGTACGAACTCTTTCTATCCCTAAAGAGGGATTTAGCCATGGTAAATAAATTAATCTGCTTCTTTGGCTGACTTTTTTTTTTTTTTTTTTTTAATATTGTAATTTTCCTTCTGTTACGCAGCTTACCCAGCAGGTTTATATGGCCGAGGAGTGGAACAAGAAGGTCTACACTGAAGTCCAAGCAGAGGCCCACTCCTGGTCTGAGGCAGAAAAGACACTGATTAATCTAAAGGAAGACTTTGCTCACCTATCCGAGCAATTAAAAGAGGTGACCAGGGAGAAGAACAGCTTAGATGCTGGTCTCCAAAATGCCATGAAGCAAGTCGAAGACCAACGCCAGTTGCTGAATTTGACTGAGATTAATCTGGAAACAGAAAAAGCACTGGTGAAGGATCTGCGGATTGAGCTTCAGAAAGCCAAGGAGACTACCACCTTGGCCGAGAAGAAAGCTCAATTGGCCAAGGAGGCAGTCGAGGCTAAAAGGTAGGTAGCATATAAGCTAGGGATGGAGGAGATCCAAACCAACCTCACTGAGCAATTTGCCGCAGTCTGCCGAGAGTACTGCATTATAACTTGGGGAAAAGCGCTAGATGTTGCTGGGGTCTCTGCGAACTCTGACTTGAGGCAACCTGGGAGTATCTATTATGATCCTGATATTTGCGAACTCTCAGGGTCTGACTGACTCCTCTCCCCCCACACAACTCCAAGAGACCTTAGAGCACTCCCTGATCAGCCAAGTCCCTCCTATCAACCTTAAGGCCCCCAAGGAGTCTGGTCAACCTGGTGATCAGAGCAAGCCAACTGAGGCACCCCAGGATAAGGGCAAAGGCTTGGAAAAAGAGAAGTCCCTTCCAGAGTCTAAGGAACAAGCCTTAAAAGTTGCTGTTGCTCAGTCTAGTCAGGCTGCTGACCCTTCGGTTCCTCAGGAGAAGGCTTAGACATTTAGGAGTTTTTATTTCATACTTGTATTTTTTATTATTATTATTTTTATGTAAGGAATTGTGAACTACCTTCTTTTGATTAATGAAATCGTTTTTCTTTTATTCTTAGTGTCTTCGTTGCATACCTTATGATACTCATTATTATTGTAAATAACTATAACTTGTAACTACAGTAATACAGGTAGACTTAACAATGATATCATGGCAGTGATGTAAACACCTTTTTCAAATACTAAAAGAAGTAGGTCATACAAGAGTTATTAACAAACATAGAATGCAATGAATGATGTGAAGATATTACAAGTTTTCTTGGATGTCCACAAGGAGTATTGCTAAGTACTGATTTCAGATTATTCCAATATTTAAGACTACGAGACGAAGTTATTTAGGCATGATTTGTTAAATTCAAACTTTGATAATGACTACAAGACAATGTTAACTAACCCATATCATTTGGTTCGAGAACTTCAGGCGTAAGTAGATTTAAGTTTAAATACTTAGTCGAAATATGAAGGAGTGTTAGCTAACCCAAATCATATGGTCCGAGGGTTTCAGGCCTGATTGGATTTAAGCTTAAATACTTAGGAGAATTGTAAACGAGTATTAACTAACCCAAATCATCTAGTCCAAGGACTTCAAGCATGATTGGATTTAAGCTTAAACACTTAGGAGAATTGTAAACGAGTTTTAACTAACCTAAATCATCTGGTCTGAGGATTTCAGGGATGATTGGATTTAAGCTTAAACACTTAGGAGACTTGAAAACGAGTGTTGACTAACCCAAATCATCTGGTCCGAGGACTTCAGGCATGATTGGATTTAAGTTTAAACACTTAGGAGAGGTCCAAAAATTTTACATAATAAATTGGCATAATGATTAAAGTAAAGACTTGATTAATAATAATACATTTTAAGGTTGTTTACATTCCAGGCGCATGGTATTACATGACTATCCAAATCTTCCAAGAAATGTGCCCCAATGCTAGCTCCTGAAGTAATACGATATGACCCTTCTCAATTGGGTCCTAACTTTCCCCAAGCTGGGTTCTTTGCAGTGCCCACAACTTTCTTGAGTACCAAATCGCCAGGTTCTAGAGGCCTTAGCTTTACGTTGGCAACATAGCCCTGTCTGAGTTTTTGTTGGTAATGTGCTAATCAGACCATTGCATTTTCTCCCCTTTCTTCAATCAGATCCAAAATCTTTTCTAGCTGCTTATTGTTATCGGTCAGACTGAACGAACTAGTTTTCATAGTTGGGAACCCATTCTCCAGAGGTATGACAACCTCAGCTCCGTAGGTCATTGAGAAGGGGGTCTCTCCAGTAGACCTACGAGCTGTAGTTCTCTATGCCCACAGTACGTGTGGCAGTTCTTCCACCCATTTGCCCTTTGCATTGTCTAGTCTCTTTTTTAATCCATTAACTATGACCTTGTTAACTGCTTTTGCTTGCCCATTCCCCTGGGGATAGGCAGCGGTGGAGTATCTATTTGTGATTCCCAGTTCACTACAATAATTCTTAAATGCTTTGCTATCAAACTGTAGGCCATTGTCCGAGATGAGAGTATGAGGAATCCCAAACCTAGTGACAATATTCTTCTACACAAATTTCTACACATCTACGTCTCTGATGTTGGCCAGAGGCTCAATTTCGACCCATTTGGTGAAATAATCTGTGCTGACCAGAAGGTATTTCCTGTTTCCTGCGGCTTTAGGGAATGGACCCACGATATCTATGCCCCATTGAGTGAAAGGCCACGGGCTGGATAGCGGATTAAGGGTTCCCCCTGGCTGATGAATGTTTGGGGCAAACCGTTGACATTGGTCACACTTCTTGACATACTCATGGGTTTCTTTTTGCATATTCGGCCACCAAATAACCTTGGGTAATGGCTCGATGAGCCAAAGGCCTACCTTCAGTGTGGCTTCCACAGATTCCTTCATGTAGCTCTTCCAGTAGTAACTCAGCTACTTTAGGATGCATGCATAATAAATACAGTCCTGAATAGGAACGTTTATATAGTTTCTGGTTCTCGGATAGCTAGAACCTGGTCCTCTTCCTCCAAACTTTGTCAGCTTCTCCCCTTTCTTCGGGCAAAGTATCCTTCTTCAAGAATTTAATAGGATCCATCCAGTTGAGTTCATCCCTGATTTGTTGCACTTGTGCTACCTCTCTTCTTGCCTCTATAGGGCCATGCAGGTCCTCGATGAGGATAACCCTCAAAAAATCTTGCGTCGAAGAGGTAGCAAGCGTGGTTAAAGAATCAGCATGTGCATTACCATTTCTGGGGATATGCAATAAATTAAAAGAGTCAAACTCCGACTGCAGACATTTAACTCGGCTCAGGTATCCCTGCATTCTTTCATCCTTTGCCTTAAACTCACCTTGTACTTGACCAATGACTAATCTTGAGTCCGAGAACATCTCCACTGACTTTCCTCCCATTCTTTGAACCATAGCCATTCCTATCAGTAGAGTTTCATACTCCGTCTCATTATTTATTGCCGAGAAGTCCAGCCTTAGCGACTTTTCAATTATGATTTTTTCAGGGGATATCAGTACTAGCCCCACTCCAAAACCCTTCTGGTTCGCTGCACCATCCACATACACTTCCCAATGCGAGGGGCTTTGTTGAGAAATCATGCCAACTGATTTTTATCCATGTCCGAGGTTGGCGTTACTTCTTCTAATTGGGGTTTTGTGAACTCAGCCACCAAATCTACAAGGACCTGGCCCTTGACCAATGTGCGAGGCATGTACTTGATATCAAAAGCCCCTAAGATCGTGCCCCATTTAGCAATCCTCCCGGTGTAGTCAGCACTCCAGAGTATAACCTTTAGTGGGAGCTGGGTGAGAACAATGACTGTATGGGCTTGGAAATAATGGGGTAGTTTTTGTGTACCAAGCATTACTGCCAGGATAGCCTTCTCTAGTGGCAAATAACGAACATCGGCCTCATGCAGCGACTTACTTACATAATAAACTGGCCTTTGCATACCACGATCTGCTTGTATTAACCCCAAGCTCATAGCACAAGGAGCCACAACAATATAGGCAAACAAGACTTCATTTGGCTCAGGACTGGACATGATGGGTGGCCAAGTGAGATAGTCCTTAAGTTGCTGAAAGGCCATAGCACATTCTTCAATCTATTTAAATCCCTTCTATTTGTTGATCAACGAGAAGAAAGGTTTACACCTATTTGCTGATCAGGAGATGAATCGATTTAGGGCAGCAGTTATTCCAGTCAATTTCTGAACTTCTTTGGGATTCCGAGGAGCATGTAGATTGTGGATGGCCTTTATTTGATCGGGGTTAACTTCAATTCCCCTATGAGTCACCATGTACCCCAAGAACTTGCTTGACCCCACGCCAAATGAGCACTTGGAGGCGTTTAGACGTAGCTTGTGCCTTCTTAGAACTTCAAAAATGTTTTCAAGATCCTTTATATGTTCAGGAATGATCTTGCTTTTTACCACCATGTCATCTATATAAATTTTGATACTTTTGCTCAGCTGTGGCTCAAACATCCTCGTCATCATTCTTTGGTAAATGGATCCTGCATTTTTCAAACCAAAGGACATTACCTTGTAATGGTAGTTACTAATATGGGTGACAAATACAGTCTTCTCCTAATCATCTAGGGCTAACGATATTTGGTGGTAATCTTGGAAGGCATCTAGGAAACTCATCCGAGGGTGGCCGACAGTGGCATCTACTAACTAATCAATATTTGGCATAGGGAATGGATCCTTAGGACAAGCCCTATTTAAGTCAGTGAAGTCTACACATACTCGCCATTTCTCATTCTTCTTCTTCACCGCCACAGTGTTTGCTAGCCACTCAGCATAAAAAATCTCTTTAATAGCTCCGGCTTGTTTGAACTTTGTTACTTCTTCTCTTATTGCATCAGCATGCTCCTTAGATAGGCATCGAGGAGGCTGCTTCTTAGGTGTGATCAATAGGTTGACCTTAAGATGGTGACAAATGAATTCTAGATCCACCCTTGGGGCCTCATAAGCGTTCCAAGCAAATACGTCAAGGTTTCTTTTAAGGAACTCTATTAGCTCCTCCTTCTCCTGTAGAGGCATCTGAGATCCGACTTGAAAAAACTTTTCGGGATCGTCCCCAATAACAACTTTTATTAAACCTTCACATCTAGTGCCCTCGTCTGGATCTTTGGTGGGTGGTACCCGACTTTTTAACTGCTATAAACCCCTTTCGCCCTTGGCTGAGGACTCCGTTTCAGGCTTGTGCTAGATGGCAGCCACTAAGCATTGTCTGGCCGCGGACTGATCTCTCTGGATTTCACAAACTTGCCCTTTGGATGGATATTTAACTTTCTGATGCAAAGTAGAGGAAACAGCCCCTAGCGTATGAAGCCAAGGTCTAGCTACAATTGCCGTATAAGGGGAATACACATCTACAACAATGAAATCCACCTCCACCACCTTTGACCTAGTCTATACGGGTAATCGTATTTGGCCCTTCGGGGTGACGATTCTTCCTTCAAAACTAACCAGGGGAGAATTGTATGGTGTTAAGTCATTAGGTTTTAGGTTCAGCCCCTTGTAGAGATCAGGGTACATTATCTCTACCGCGTTGCCTTGGTCCACTATTACCCTCTTCACATCATACCCTCCAATTCTAAGGGTGATTACTAAAGCGACATCATGGGGTTAGATGGTTCCAATCTTATCTTCGTTTGAGAACCCTAGAATTGGTTGAGTATCCGGTCTAGCTCTATTTGGACCTTGGCTAAAGTCCCCTGCAGGTAAGCGGGCTACCGACATAACCTTGGACGGCCAGGATCCTGTTCTCCCTGGTGTGGCGAAGATGACGTTGATAGTTCCCAATGGAGGCTTTGAAGAGTCATCTTTTTGGGGCTCCGAGTTTACCTGACTTCCTCGGCCACTAGAGTGATGCAGAAGGTGTCTCAATTTACCTTCACGGACTAGTTGGTCCAAATGATCCCACAGGCTCCTGCAATCCTCTGTGGTATGCCCATGATCTTGGTGGTATTGGCTATAAAGATTATGATTACGCCTCTCAGGGTTCCCCATCATCTTATTCGGTCATTTAAAGAATGGTTCATTCTTAATTTTTTCCAAAACTTGGTGTACTGGCTCTTTGAATACAGTGTTAACTACTTGAAGGTTTGTTGATCCTGATTGCCCAGCGAAATCTCTCCGTGGTTTGTTGTCATTGTAACGGTCCGACCTGAAATCCCTCCTCTCTTGGGGGATAACCTTATCCTTTCCCTTTCCTTGCTGTTGATCTTCTTCAACTCTTTTATATTTTTCGATACGGTCCATGAGCTGACACATGTTAGTAACTGACTTACCAGTTAGGGACTTCTTCAAACCATGGTCAGTGGGGAGGCTAAGCTTAAACGTGCTAAGGGCCATTCCATCAAAATTGCCCTCCATATCATTAAACATCTCCCAGTACCTATCTGAATACGTTTCCAAGATCTCACTCTTGCATGCTCAAGGATAGCAGTGAAGACAGGGGCCTGGCCACTCTTTTGCATGTGACAAAACGGGAACCAAATGCTTGAGTAAACTCTCTGAAGGAGTCGATGGAGTCTGCTTCTAGCCTGTCAAACCATCTCATTGCAACCGATCCAAGACTGGAGGGGAAAACTTTGTACATCAGAGCTTCATCTCTAGAATAGACAGCCATCATTTGATTAAAGTGACTCACATGTTCCACAAGGTCCGTTTTACCATTATAGATGGTGAAGGTCAGCTAGTTAAAATACCAAGGAAGTCTCGCTTCTTCAATCCTATGTGTGAAGAGTGACCTAGAGATTTGATTCAAGGCATTGCTCATAGCATCGTTCCCTACGTCTCCACGTGATGGGCTTCGAGGTTGCCTCTTGCGATGATGCTCTTCTTCATAGGAAAAGGATTCACTGATTGGTGTCCGAGATCTCTGCTTGTAAGTGACATCTTGCTTTTCATCTAAGTCTTCATCAGAATGCGAAGAAATCTGTTTCCTCTTTGCATGGCGCAACTCTCTCTTTAGCCTTTCAATTTCTAATTGCATATCCTGGTTCTTCTTTGCATGAGACATGTGAGTTCCACCATATGGCTGGCTTCGATTAGTATGTGTAGTATGCACACTACCTTCATGATCTTGTCTCTGTTCCAAATCGAGAAAAGGGTCTACATGTTGGGATGCCCTAGATTCTGCTGGTTGTTGCCCTGGTTCAGCCATTATCAACTGTTGCTTCCACTTTCGCTCAAGCTCTTCTCACAGACGGCGCAAATTGTAGGGTCAGTTTTTGTAGCCTAAGCCCAAAAGGTTTGGATTATGAGCCCAATGAACCCAAAACAATGAATTTGTAGAGAGTGGATGAAAAAGCTAGGCTGATTGTGAACTAAACAATAGTTAACTATGGTGTTAAAGAATGAACTAACATAAAAGCACACTTCAAAACTCTTCAAATCGATGTCCGAGGAGGTATATTATTGAATGAAAGATGAATACAATTCTTAGAGCTACAGTGAACTTTCTTTTTTTCCTCCTCCCTGAGACTTTTTTCCTTTATATAGCATCCTTCCCCATCATCTTCATCATCCACTTGTTCTTCATCTAAGTATCCACTTGAGTATATGTTATGTCAAGTCTCCTTTTTAGCTCTCTGTGAGTGGTAGTAGCTGAGATGACACTGTTAGGTTCTAAGGTCTTAGGATTTTATGTATTTAGAACTTTAATTTGTAATGTTGGCAAACCATGATCAAAACAATGTATTTAGTCTTGTTTAGACTTGCTCAAAGTTGGTTTATTATTGTAAAGTTGGAATCGAGTGGCTGCAGAAGTACTTGGGACTTTCGGCCTGGCTTGATCGATCGAAGAATAGACTCGATCGATCGAAAATCGCACAGGTTGATTATTCTGTAGAATTTCCAACTTAGCCCTACTTCATTAAACGTTTAGGGTTTTATGTTTTTACCCTAGGTATATAAACTAAACCCTAGCCACGTTTTTGAGGGTGGCTCCAGTTGTATTGTTGCTCATACATTGCTGTTTTGTGTAAATCTCTTGTGAGATCTAGAGGAGCTTTCCTTTACACAAAGCTTAGGGTTTTTAAGTTAGAGATAGTATCAATATCTTGATGATCAACTTGGTTGCTGCCACTGAAGCTTAAAGAATATCAAGCGGGGGTGCTTGTAGCTGATTGGAGAATCCAAGAAAGAAGGAGTCCGTGTATTAGGAACTTGCACGTGGTCGTGTCAGTAAGTTCTACTAGTGGGTAGCATTAGGAAGTCAAGCGGGGAGCTTGTAGTCCTTCTGTATGAACTTCGATTCTTTCGCATAGTGGATTCAGGTTTACCTTGAGGATAGCTAGGTCAAATCGTCCCCAGGTTTTTACTGTGTGGTTTCCTAGGTGATTATATCATTGTGTCTTTTATTATTCTGCTGCTTAATTATTTTGATATGATTATTTGATTGCTTTAACCTAGAATTACATAATTTGACTAAGTAACAACTTGGCTAATTAATCTAGGCTAACCAATCTAGTTGTGTTTTAAGGGGTCTAAAACCGTTCAAGTGGTATCAGAGCAGGTTGCTCTTTTGTTGGAGATTTCTTGATCTCTGAGCTGATCCTTGACCCCTGTTGTCATGGATTCTTGGAAAATCTTTGTGCTTAATTGTCAACTTGTCTACTTGCTGTCTTTGCCTTTTGTTGTTATTGGTAAATCTTTCCATAAGTATCTTGGCACAATCACATGTGATAAGAATTATGTATGTTATACTGCTTTAACCGCCTTAAAGGCACATGATTCTTGTCTTTGGTATTTGGATAGTGGTTGTTCCAGGCATATGACAGGAAATAAAGGTTTATTCAAAACACTTTTCGAAGGAAAGATTGGGACAGTCACTTTTGGAGATGGAAGTAAATCTGTGATCAAAGGCATTGGTACTGTGGACATTCCAGGATTACCATTGTTTGAAGATGTTTGGTATGTTGATGGATTGAAGGCCAATTTACTCAGCATAAGTCAGATTTGCGATAATGGACTGAATGTTCTTTTCACCAAGTATGAATGTGAGATACTTGATGGAGGAGGTGACTATATGTGTGTTGGTGTAAGGACAGCTGACAACTGTTATGGCATAACACCAAGTGTAAACAACAAGTGCTTTAGTGCAAAGATTGATCAAGTTGATTTGTGGCATCAACGGTTGGGGCATGCTAGTCATAAGCAGTTAGAGAAGATTTCCAAGTGTAAGGTAGTTATCGGTTTACCTAAATTTGAGAAGATTGATAAGTGCATTTGTGGACCATGTCAGATAGGTAAACAAGTAAAATCCAAGCATCCCTCTGTGACTAGTGTTCAAACTTTAAGACCTTTAGAGTTATTACACATTGATCTCATGGGTCCTGCCAGAGTTCAAAGTTTGGGTGGAGAGAAGTATATTCTAGTTGTTGTGGATGACTTTACTAGATATACTTGGGTTGTGCTTTTGAAGGATAAAGCTGAGGCTCCTGAGAAGATGATACATCTATGCATGAAATTGCAGGTTGAGAAAGATACTATGATAGCCAGAATCAGAAGTGATCATGGAAGAGAATTTGAGAATACCAAGCTGGCTACTTTCTGCAATGATCACGGCACTCACCAAGAGTTCTCATCACCCAAGACACCTCAACAGAATGGGATTGTGGAAAGGAAAAACTGGGTTGTGTAGGAGATGGCTCGAGTCATGCTACACAACAAAAATTTGCCAAAATCCTTCTAGGGAGAAGCAGTTAACACTGCTTGCCATACATTCAACCAGGTGTATTTTAGACCTGACTCCAAGAAGACTCCCTATGAACTCTGGAGAGGGAAGAAACCTGTGGTCAAATATTTCAGGATATTTGGCAATGACTGTTACATTCTGCGTGATAGAGAGAACCTAGGAAAATTTGATGCAAAGAGTGACAAAGGATACTTTCTAGGATACTCTTCCACCAGTAGAGCTTATAGAGTGTACAATCTGAGAACCAAAACAATCATGGAATCTTCAAATGTTGTGATAAATGATGAAGTATCTTCAGAAAGCATTGTTCCTGCTCAAGATAAGTCCCTAGAAGTTAATGATTCTTTTCCTACTAAGTATGTTGGGAAACATAGTGAGGAAGAGTTGTTGGTGTTGAATGATACAGTCTCAGTAACATCAAGTTCAGAACCATCCACTTCGGTTCGTGACACTCGACAGATACAAAGTGAGCTCAGTCCTCCATCTGAACAGAAAGAAATCACAACATCTCTTGTCAAACGTCCATCCTCTAGAGTGAGATTGAATCATCCTTCCACAAATATATTGGGCAGTTTGAATGATAACATAAGGTTGAGATCAAAAGCCTTGAATGTGATCACACACTCATGTTATCTGTCCCAATTTGAACCGAAGAAGGTAGATGAAGCACTTCAAGATGCTGATTGGGTAAATTCCATGCATGAAGAACTTCATCAATTCGTTTGGAATAATGTGTGGGAACTAGTTCCTAGACCGGAAAATGTAAATGTGATTGGAACTAAATGGATCTTTAAGAACAAGTCAGATGAACATGACACTGTGATCAGAAATAAATCAAGACTTGTTGCACAAGGGTACACACAAGTGGAGGGAGTTGATTTTGATGAGACCTTTGCACCAGTGGCTAGGTTAGAGTCCATCCGGATATTGTTAGCCATAGCAAGTCATCTAAACTTCAAGCTATATCAGATAGATGTCAAGAGTGCTTTCTTGAATGGAATGCTACAAGAAGAAGTCTATGTTGAGCAACCTAAAGGCTTTGTTGATCCTCACAGACCTGATGATGTCTACAAATTGAAGAGAGCTCTCTATGGTTTGAAGTAAGCTCCTAGGGCTTGGTATGACAGATTGACTACATATCTCACTGAGCATGGATTCAAAAGGGGATCTGCAGATACAACTCTCTTCATAAGAAAGGATAAGACTAGTTTTGTTGTAGCTCAAATTTATGTTGATGACATTGTTTTTAGTGCTACTAATGATTCTCTTGCTCATTCTTTTGCAGAGGAAATGAAGGCAATGTTTGAAATGAGCATAGTTGGTGAATTGACTTATTTTTTGGGATTGCAGGTGAAGCAAACAGAGTCAGGAATCTACATCAATCAAGCTAAATATGCAAGAAATTTAGTCAAGAGATTTGGCTTGGATAAGGCTGCTCATGCTAGAACACCAATGGCTGCTAATGCAAAATTAACAATTGATTCATCAGGTGAGTCTGTTGATATTACCTTGTATAGAAGCATGATTGGATGTCTGTTATATTTGACTGCTAGTAGGCCTGATATATCTTTTAGTGTTGGTGTTTGCTCTAGATTTCAGTCCAACCCTAAGGTTTCTCATTTAAATGCTGTTAAGAGAATTATAAAATATGTGAGTGGAACCTGTAATTATGGACTCTTTTATAGTAAGGAGTCAAATTTGTCTCTTGCTGGGTTTTCTGATTCTGATTGGGCTGGGAATGCTAATGACAGAAAAAGCACCACTGGGGGGTGTTTTTATGTTGAGGCCAATCTTGTGGCTTGGATGAGTAAGAAGCAAAATTCTGTTTCTTTATCCACTGCTGAGGCAGAATATATTGCTGCTAGGAGTTGTTGTTCTCAACTCCTTTGGATGAAAAAGTTGTTAAGTGATTATCGGATACCTCAAGACACCATGGTTGTCTATTGTGATAATTCCAGTGCTATAGATATATCTAAGAATCCTATTCAGCCTTCTAAGACAAAACACATTGTACTTAGATATCACTTCATTAGGGATTTGGTTGAAAAGAAAATTGTTGTTCTTGAGTATATCCCTACTGATCGTCAAAATACTGACATCTTTACCAAATCGCTTGATAGAAGTAAGTTTGAAACACTTCGTCAAGTGATTGGTGTTCTTCGGTGTCCTTAGTCTCTTTTGGCTTTCATGGTCCTTGTACTTCATTGCTCATTCCTTTGTGACCATAGTTCTTTAGTTTTTGTGTTTTTTTTTTTTTTTTTGTTTCTAGGATTTGCATTGCATTACATTCATGCATTTCATTCTAGGATTTATTTGTTTTCTCTTAAATTAAAAAAAAAAAAAAAGAGAAAGGGAGAAAGCAAAAATTATGTTTGACACTATGTTTCTTGATTTTTGAAAACAAGGTTGGTCTATCTTTTACACATGTCATGTCTTGTGTACCTTGTTTAACTTTGATGAACTTATTCATTGCACTTGACTAGTTGAAACTTTGTAGTGCATGTTGTGTGGGAAAGATGTGTATGGTTCTTAATCACTCTGTCTTAATCATGAAGTCATATGTTATTTGACTGTCGGACTTGATTCTTTTGAGAAAGGCATAAATAACCATCTCACCACTGTTCACTAGCCAATCATGAACACCTTAGTGCATATCATAAGATTGTGTGCTCGAGAAAGTGTAGCACATGCACAAAAAGAACATAAGGTGTAGCCTCAAATTAAATTAAAACTGGTGTGTACTATTAGGCTTGATGCCAATTCACTTAATTCAAACCGGTGTGTACTATTAGGCTGAATGCCATTTCATACAAATAAGAGGCAAAAATGCAAGAAACTTACATGATTGCAAGCTTTTGTTCTAGGAGATGTGGGAGTTATAGGATGTAACTCTTTAGGTGATAGTCTCTTTTAAATTCTATGTGATAAATTGTGTAGACTTTGTGTTTGATTGCTATTCACATATCACCTCACATGTATCTCAAGTTTTTACTAGTATCACACACTACACAAGTTACTCTTTGTTAAACATTGTACATGCTAGTGTGTGTGTTTTTGGTTTGACCAACCAAGTTTGAAAATATCTTGAGATTTGTGCACAACATTTTTGTTGCTTGAGAAAATTCAATGGGAGAATGATTGAAACTTGTTTTTGACATAATTTGGGATTAAAAATTTGGGTTTTTGAAAAAGTATTCCATCTCATACTCATGCATTTTGCTTTCCTTGTTTAATGCTTTGAGGAGTTGTTTTTCAAAATAAGGTTTGTGTTTTTCAAAACTGTTTTTTTTTTTTCTCAAAATTTAGTGTGTCTCTGCCCATTTTGATCGATCCAGTCTGTTTTTCGATCAATCGAAAAAGTGTTCTAGTTTGTTTTAAAATGACTGGCTGATTCGATCAATCGAATGTAATTTTCGATCGATCAAAAAACGTGGAGAAGCTTTTTAAAAAGATCAGATCTGACTTTTTCAAACACTATTGAAACTTTTTCAAACTTTTTCTTTCTCTCTCCGACGAGGCAAGCCAAATATTTCAGATTTTTGTCGTTTTCCTCCGAAGTTTTTGCAAAGTTTCTCTTTCCTCAAGCTGGTAAGATGCTTTTGCCCTTCCTTTTGATTTTATTTTCATGTTTTCATGCATAAATCCATGCATTTAAGGGAGATTTTCGGACTTTGCATATTGGGATTTTCTGATTGATTCAAGCTCTATTTTGTGCAATTGATCATTGAGTTTTTGTGGGGACACATCATAAACATGATTCTTACCTGTTAATTTGATCAATTTTGAGTTTGTTGAAAATTTGAAAATTCTAGGGTTTGTTCTTGATCCGATTTGGGACTTTTGTTAAATTGGGTCGAATTTGATGAAAACGACTTGTTGTATTGATGAAATTAAGCATTATAACATGTATGCTGTGTTTTGTAATGCACAATTCATCAATTTGTTTAAAAAAAAATTTCAAGTGGTTTTCAATTTTTGGGGTTTTTGATTAGAAATTCCCTGCTCAAGCCAATTTTGTCAATTTAATCTCAATTGAACTTAATTGCTTACTACATTAGTACATGCATCATGGCATTGCATCTGTTCATGCATCATATAGATTTTCGTTCTATTTTTTTTGTGCTAACTTGCAGTCTGTCTTTGGTTTTGTTTTTTTGTGTTCTTTTGGTTTTCTCTTTGTGTCTCTGTCCTTTCCTTAGCACCATGCCTAGGAAGACTAGAGCCCATAGGACTATTCCCTCTTCTTCTCCATCCCCTCCTTCCTTTGACTGTGAGAGGTTTCCGAGTGAGAAAAACCAAGACCTTTTTGAGAAACTTAACCTTAAGAGAAAGATTTAGGCTGAGCATTCTGTTCTGTTAGATGAACTTGATCCTGCCATTAGGGCTAACTTTGAGCGTCGGGGCTGGTTACCCTTGTTGGACATTTCTGATCGTCCTCCACCTTCTGCCTTGATTAGAGAGTTCTTTTCGAACATCTCTATCCGTATCTATGATTCCAACACTTTAGTAAAGAGTTGGATACGAGGCGTAGAGTACACCATTACTCCTCAGGTAGTGGCTGATGCTCTAGGGGTACCGTTGGTTAGGAATCCTGTCTATCCTTATGACGAGTCTCCCGAGTTGAGCGACGTTTTGTCTTACATCACTGGGTCTTCTGTCCAGTGGGTTTCTGATCCTAGGATCACTTCTGCTGAGCTTTCCGGGTTGCACTATCTATTCTTTAGGATAGCGTGTCATTCCATCTGGCCCATTTCTAATGTTCACACCATTCCTCTTAAGAGGTGTATATTTTTGTACGCTCTGGTTACTGATGCTCCTATTAGTTTTCCCCATCTCTTTCTTCGTTCTTTGAACGATGTTTATAGGAGTTCATCTACCTCACATGCTCTTGTTCATCCTATTTTCATTCATAGGATTTTGCTCTATCTTGATCTTAGTGACTTCCCTTCCTCTGAGCCCGTTCATGTGATAGCTCCCATAGGTACGTCTTTTCTTAGACAGAGGGCCGCTCATCTTCGAGCTGGTTATAAACATCCTAGGTCTGAGCCATCTAGTAGCGCACCTCCTCCTTCTTCTTCTACAGGTATTGCTGATGAGGATGTTCTTGATCCAGTTGGCAATGATGCTGCTGCTGCTGATGTTCCTCCACCTTCTTCGACCGACTTTGATGTTCGTCGTACTCTGGAGACTGTCATGACCGTTCAGGCGGCTCATGGTCAAATTTTGGTGGACTTACTTGATGAGATTCGTGCTCTCCGAGCCGACTTAGCGCGACTTCATTCACCCTCATCACCTTCTTTTGATGGCGACCTTTGATTGCCCTTTGGCATTCCGTCACAAAAAGGGAGAGTGGAGTTTTGACTTGTACAGAGTTTTTGTAGTTAAGGGGAGATTTTTTTTGTTACTTTTTGAGAGGAGCTTGTGGAGTTTTTAGATTGTATCTAGGTGCTTCACTTTGTATATCATTTTTGGGGATATTCATGTTAGGGGGAGTAACATTGATTGATATGCATGTTTTTTTTCTCTCATTGATTCTTGTTGATTTGTGATTCACTGCTTATTGATTTATATTTATGAGTTGATCATTCATATATGTCTTTATTTTGTGTTGTGTGAATCTTACAAGAATGTTATACCTGTTGTTTTACTATTTTCTGTCACACATGCGTTTATGCGTTGTTGAGTATTTCAGGAATATACAGGTTGATTCAACTAAGCTGCTATCTACACTTGCAACCGATGGATAGTAGTTAGGCTGAATTTGAAGTTTATGAGCATTTCTTTGTAAAGGGCTTTTTTACTTGTAAAACGTTGAGCTTTTAATTAGGGTTTTGTCACGGATTGCCAAAGGGGGAGTTTGTTAGCTTATAAGGTCTTAGGATTTTATGTATTTAGAACTTTAATTTGTAATGTTGGCAAACCATGATCAAAACAATGTATTTAGTCTTGTTTAGACTTGCTCAAAGTTGGTTTATTATTGTAAAGTTGGAATCGAGTGGCTGCAGAAGTACTTGGGACTTTTGGCCTGGCTTGATCGATCGAAGAATAGACTCGATCGATCGAAAATCGTATAAGTTGATTATTCTGCAGAATTTCCAACTCAGCCCTACTTCATTAAACATTTAGGGTTTTATGTTTTTACCCTAGGTATATAAACTAAACCCTAGCCACGTTTTTGAGGGTGGCTCCAGTTGTATTGTTGCTCATACATTGCTGTTTTGTGTAAATCTTTTGTGAGATCTAGAGGAGCTTTCCTTTACACAAAGTTTAGGGTTTTCAAGTTGGAGATAGTATTAATATCTTGATGATCAACTTGGTTGCTGCCACTGAAACTTAAAGAATATCAAGCGGGGGTGCTTGTAACTGATTGGAGAATCCAAGAAAGAAGGAGTCCATGGATTCGGAGATTGCACGTGGTCATGTCAGTAAGTTCTACTAGTGGGTAGCATTAGGAAGTCAAGCGGGGAGCTTGTAGTCCTTCTGTATGAACTTCGATTTTTTCGCATAGTGGATTCAGGTTTACCTTGAGGATAGCTAGGTCAAATCCTCCCCAGGTTTTTACCGTGTGGTTTCTTGGGTGATCATATCATTGTGTCTTTTATTATTCCGCTGCTTAATTATTTTGATATGATTATTTGATTGCTTTAACCTAGAATTACATAATTTGACTAAGTAACAACTTGGCTAATTAATCTAGGCTAACCAATCTAATTGTGTTTTAAGAGGTCTAAAACCGTTCAGACACTATTCAGGGGTCTTCTCCACATTAATGCGGCTAGAAAAGCAAATGTAGTGCATTTAATGTGGTGGCGGCAGTTTTTCCTTTTAGATATTTCTCCGTTCTTATCATCTCTAGGCATGTCCAAAGCTTATCCTTATCACTGAAGTTGTTAGGAAGATTACTTGAACCCTCTAAATATTTGCTTGACCAAGAATATTTGCATCCGAGGAGAATGACCTCTTCGAACCATTGGTGCTCTCTTTGGATTGTACCCCTTCATTTCCAAGTATCTTTCTTTCATATGAACTCCTTCTCAACTGTTTTCATCTCTTTGGACACACAGTAACCTTCAAATAGGGCCCTAGGCCCAATACATAAGGTTGGGCTTTCATCCCCCACAGAAGTAAAGTTCTTAAGATTTGTAATGTTCTTAAAAAGAATCTTACTGAGCTCCATAATCTCAAAATACAGGGGATCCATAGATGTGTGAGTAAGATGGTCTCCTGGAACTGTTCCATAAGATACCTTTTATCTTTGTTCGAGAATATACACACCTAAGTACTTCTCTATATTAAAAAAATAATTAAAATATAAGTATCTCTATCTCATAAAACAATTCTATAAGGCCTTATAGAACTGTTTTTATGAAATACCTTTAATCTTCATTGGAGAGAGTGTACACATCTAATTACTTCTCTTTGTGAAAGTAAAAATCTCTGTCTCTTTCTCTAGAAAAAGTAAAACCCTAGAGCAAACATGGAAAATCAAATGTTAATGTTATTAATTTGGGTGAGCAAGCAAAAACAATAGTAAGATTCTTTGTGAAGGATGCAATCATCACTGACCTGCTGTAACTTCACCAATCTATAAATCCAACTTCAAGCATAAAAAAATTTAAAAACGAAAATGCTTCTGCGAACGTGCAATTATTTAATTTGATACAGTACTTCGTGTATTTTGCATTAGTTGAGTGTTGGATTTGCAAATGATACTCTTCAAATGAGCTTATCATCTTGCATATTCGGATGTTCATTCCTTGTGAGGATGAGCATAATGATTGCTTTTGTATAGTGATTGCCTGTTTGATCTTGCCATGATCTTGAGTTTCTATTTCTTTTTGCTTGATCATGCTATTATTGCTCCATATGTTTTTCAAGTTTTTTTCTGCATACAATGATGTTATTGTGTTGTTGTGTTTTAGGAGATACTTGTTCATATGTTTCAAGAGCTTATCAGAATCTAGAATTAGGTGTGAGTGAGTTTTGCCTTTGTTCCCAAACTCACATTTAAGTTTAGAGTTTATTTTAGGGTTTTGTCACGGAATAACTGAAGGGGGAGATTGTAAAGGTTTTTATTTACAACTATGTATTTTGTTGGCTTTTATTCCATGCCAAATTTGATTGTAATTATTTTCAATCATTTATACCCTGTATTTATTGTGGGATTTGTTGTAAGGGTTGTGTGATAGAGAGAGTGTGTGAAGACTCAAACATTTGGAGGTTGAAGGATTCTTGCGGGTATGTCGCGACTTAGCTTCCCACGAGGTGAAACATGTGCCATGCACATGTTGGAATGCGAAGAGTCAGGCCAGGTGGAGACAGTTGTGTCTCGCGAGTATCTCGCGGGTAAGGCCTTCTCGCGAGACACCCGCGAGACAACCTGTTCTGCCAGCCTGTACTGACTGACTCACACTTTTTGCACCTATCCTATATATATATACCCTCATTACCCACAAATGTTGAAGAATGCTTTAGAGAGAAAACCCTAGCCAAACACATTGGGAATTAGAGATTGTTATCCCCATCTTTCTCTATACACTTGCTTGTGATATTTCCTCAACTCTTCCCTTTCCATTTCCATACCATTGAGAGGTTGGTAGCCCAAACACTTACCTTACCCTTTGAGTGTGTTGAGTGATGTTTTGGTGCTGCTGGAAGCATTGGAAGAAGCCTGGAATGGTAGTTGCAACATGGAGCTTGTTGCAGGATCCGGAGAGCTAGACAAGACACGGTTTCGGGAAGCCTTGTTAGAGTAGAAGCTTGGAGGGCTTAGATGCATCGGGTAGATTAGGCTTGGAGGGTTTCTTGCTAACCTATGTATCCCAACTGATTGTCTAGTGGATCGATTTCTGCTTGGAGGGCGACGGAGAGGTTTTTCTCCGAGTTCTTCTGTTTCCTCTTCGAAAACACGTCTTGGTGTTTTCTGTGTTTGCATCTTTCTTCCCTACTCTTTTATATTCTATTATACTATTGTGTTACTTAGTTTATGGATTAGAGCAGCTTATTTGTTCATCCACTTGCATTTACATTCTTCCGCACTTTGTATCAAGTTAGTGTAAAATCTATCGAGCCGTAACTTTTATTGGAGGAGTCTAAATTGTTCTTGTGTTTTCAAAACATTTCCGAGCTTTCAATTGGTATCAAAGCGGGTACACTCGCTGTGGTTTAAATACCTGAGTGTGATCCTTGACCTTATTTGAGATGGACTGGTCTCAATCTCTCAATGTTCTACTATTTTTCGATGGGAACAATTATGCTTTTTGGAAAGTCAGAATGGTAGCATTTTTATGCTCTATGGATGATACCATTTGGGATGCGGTTGAGATTGGTTGGACCAAGCCGACAGATCCTAAGTCCACTTGGGATAAGGCAACTCTCGCAGCAGTCAATGCTAATAGTAAAACGTTAAATGCTATTTTTTGTGGTGTGTCTCATGATGAATTCCACAGGATTTCTCATATGACGGTAGCCAAGGAAGTTTGGGAGATTTTGGAGACGACATATGAAGGTACGAAGAAAGTTAAGGACACAAAGTTTCAGATGCTTACCACAAAATTTGAAAAGCTCAAGATGGGGGATGATGAACCATTTGATTCATTCTATGGGAAGCTCAATGAAATTGTAATTGCTAAACTCAATCTTGGGGAGAAGATTGAAGATACTAAGGTGGTGAGAAAAATTTTGAGGTCCTTACTGGAGAGCTTTCGGGCAAAAGTCACAGCCATAGAGGAAAGCAAGGATTTAGATGAAATTAAGATCCAAGAGCTCATTGGATCACTTCAAACGTATGAGCTTGGACTACCTTCCCATAAAATGAGTAAATCGCTTGCTCTTAAAACCATCACCGAAAGAATGGATGTTCCTTCCGAAGAAGATGGAGTGGAGAAGGAAGTAGTATATCTTGCAAAAAACTTCCTAAAATTCCTGAAGATGAAGAACAGTGGAAAACCATTCAACAGAGGGAAATTTTCATCTTCAAGAGGTGATAGGAAAGAGTTTACGAGGAAAGAAGGGAAGGATTCTCAACCTTCTTCAGACATTGTTTGCTATGAGTGCAATAGCCATGGACATCTAAAGAAGGAGTGTCCAAATTTTCTGAGGGGAAAAGGCAAGGCTTATGCCATGACGCTCAGTGATTCAAAAACTTCTGATTCTGACTTGGAAGAGAGTTGTGACGGAGAGGGAAACTACTCCGCCTTCATGACCATTGCTCATGTGGAGTCATCGGATAATTTGGGTGCACTTGTGAAGGAGCTTGGTGAGCATTCTGATTCAGAGTCTATTGGGATTGTGGAAGAATCAGATGCTGAAGAGGAAGAGAATACAGCTAATCTTCAAGAAAATTACTCCTTACTACTTGAGAAGTCGGGAGGGTATTCCAGAGTAGCCAAGGCAGCTGTAAGGAAAATAAAGAAAGCTAAGGAAGATTACAGAAGTCTCTTGATCAGATATAAAGAGGCTAAGTGTTAGATTGAGACACTAAATGGTGAGCTGTCTGAAGCATATATGAAGGTGAGATTTCTTGAGCAAGAGGTTGTGCAAGCTCATGCTAAGATAGAGAGAGTCTCCTCTCAGAAGTTAGAAGATGTTATATCATCTCAAAAACCTTCTTCAGACAAGTTCGGGTTGGGATACACCGAAGGAAGCTGCTTATCAGCCAAAGTCACCAAAAGAGTAAAGTTTGTGAAGGCAAACAAGACGGTTGTTGAAGAGCCCATTCTTGAGAAAGATGAGGATGTAAAAAAGAAGAATGTAGCTGAGCAACGAATGGTGAATAAGCCCCGAAATTAGTCTATGGCTAGACATGAAACTAGAGGAAGATCTCTCCCAAGATCACAACGGAGTTCCAGAACAAATTATGTGTGTCATTATTGCGGATTGTAAGGACATACAAGACCCAATTGTCAAAAGTTGAGATCAGACAACAATGCAAGCGCACCTCAGTCACGAGGAAGGAGAAATGACATGAGATCTTGGGGTGGTGAGCAACCAAGAAGTCAAAATTGTGATCCCGGTATGACGGATGTGATGAAAATGATCGGTGCCTTCACCACTTGCTTGGAGAGTTTCACTAGAAGGTTTGATAGTCTAAACTCTCATACCCAATCCATTAAGGATATCACCTCAAACACACGTGATGTGTGGGTGAAGAGGGGTACTCATGCATAAGCATTATAACATGTCCATGCAAAAATTCTTTCAATGTTTAGGGACTTTTGCTGTTGCATCATTTCATGCATTGCTCTCTTTTTGCTGTTGTTCTTTTATCTGGTTGGTTTGTACTAGCTATTTTTTTGTTGATCTTACTTGTCTTGTTCTGTTTTGGGTGTGTTCAAAAATTCAAAAACCCATAAAAATTGAAAAATCTCAAAAGTTTGATCGCTTGTTTTGTGTATGTCACATGTGAGTTTGGCCTAGTACCTTCATACTTATGGCGTAGTGCATTTACAATCGTGGCTTATCTTATATGCACTCAGTTCTTTGTGGAAGAAATCTTGAACACTATGTGTGACTGTTGTAAATAGATCTTCAAGCTTGTCATGAATAATTGGTCAATAGTCTTGTTGGTCTTGATACTTGCATAGACTTCTGTCTATATCTCTTCCCACTTTATTTTTATGTTTTGCAAGAAGAGCTCACCAAATGTAAATCTTCAAATTAAAAGAGATATTGAACTGCAAAAGCCTGTCGTACACACTAGTATTCGACTAGGAAAAAGGGAAAACGACTCTTCTTAATGTGTTTTATATGGTGCTCAAAAAGCCAAAGGCTAATCATCAATGTTGAAATATCATAAATTTCAAGCACCAATCTCCAAATGAGATGCTCTTGTCCAATCAAAATTAATTGGACCTATTGTTATGCCTTTTGTAGAAGCCAAATGAAAAGCTTCTAAGTTTTGTATTCAATGTGTGGGAGGTCATATATACTCATTTCTATAATGGAGATTGTCCACTCGATTTCGTATTAGTTGTGTATGACTCGAGTGAATTGATCATTGAAGCTTCGCCCTAGTTTATAGACTATTCCTCATTTGATATCACACACAACACAGAAGACTTTGATTCAATCAATGCCTATCTCATTTGTGTGATTGTACATGTTCAAATGTGATGTGTATGCTCAAGAACTGGTTGATCAAACCCAAAAAGATTTTTGAGTGTTTTATTTGTTTTTGGAAGTGATTTTATACTTTTTTTTGGTTTAAAATGTATTTTTGTGTTTTACTTCAAAAAAATGGTTCAGGGGCTGTTTCGCGAGAAGATCGCGACTTAGAGCTTCCCGCGAAAAGGGCTTGAGGGAAATATGTGTTCATCTTGTCACACAGAAACTTTCGCGATTGTCTCGTGACCAACAGCTTCTCGCGATATGTTGTTTGGCCAAAAATTAGATTTTTTCAAAATTCAGACAGAAACTCTCGCGACTGTCTCGCGACTTAAAGCTTCTCGCGAAAGCTTTTATACTTCAGTGGCCATTTTCGCAGTTGTCTCGCGACTATGTCACTACTCTCTAACCCGCGAAAAACGTGTGTTTTCAGTTTTATATTGCTGATGTGACAGTTTTTTTCAAATCAAAACCTTTTCCCTCACTCAAACTCCTTCGAACCCCAAATCACTATTCCATTCAATCCCCTTTAGTCCAAGCATCTTTTCTGCATTTTCCTCTACAAGGTATGTTTCATAAACAATTCTTTTTAAGTTTTTGCTTAGATTATGTATATTTTTTGTTAGGGTTTTGATATTTGGGGATTTTTGAAAATTTGGGTTGGTTTTCAAAATTGGATGTATTTTTGTCAAATCTTTTAATTGGGCTGTGTCCCATTTGATGTTTGTGTATCTGTGTTGGCTCCTTGTGGTATTTTCACATGTATTTAGGGTAGTTTTTGCCATGATCATGCATTGCTCATACTTAGAATGTGTTTATGCGCATGAGGTGTTTGCTAAAATGTCCAAGTGACATTTTTGTGCCTATTTTATTTCATATGAGTTCCATTTTTTAATTTCCATATGTTTAATTGTACTTTACTTGTTTTGGTCTATGTTTATGGGTTTCCTACACTTTGCTCATAATGTACTCACTAGGCACACACCTAGGCACCCTCTAGGCACACCCCCATGCATCTCATGCTGCACACACATGCACTAGCATATGCACACACATGCACACACATGCATAGTTACTTCTTTCATGCAATGTGCCTATTTTTTCCTTGCTTTATATGTTGTTGCTTGTTCCTTGAGTTGGTTATGATCTACTTTAGGTTAGCTTTCATGTGATTTGGGATTAACTTGAATCTAATCAAGTTTTTGTTTGTGTGCTCTGTTTTGGTATTTATGCATTTGTTCCCTTCCTACTTTGTGAAATTGTGCAGATGTCTCACACCAAGCATGCAGCTAAGAAGAAACCATCTTCAAAGCATGCACGCACTGATTCTGATCACTTCAAGTCCGCGGAAGCAGATATATAGTACAATGACTACTATAAGGACAGGACGATCATCATTGAGAGAGTAGTTCAACTAGAAACTCTTCAGGACACTTTCATCCCTAAAGTTTTCAAAGATAGAACTTGGACCAAGCTGCTAAACCCGACTAGGGTGGTTTATTCAGAGATTATCAGGGAGTTCTTCTCATATGCCACTGTCAACGAAGACTGTATTGAGTGCTGGGTAAAATACAAGGAGTTTGTGATTACAAGAGAGATCATCCAAGACTTTTTGGAAACTCATCCTCCATCTCAGCCAATCACAGTTGCATATGAGGACAGATTGGGCTCTACTGCTGAGATGATTACAGCCCTTGGTGGTGAACCGAAGAAATCATCCATGAACACCATCAAATTCTCTCTGGAAATGAGGACACTAAGCTATGTGATGATTCACAATCTGTATCCGGTCACCAATCTCACCACTCTATCTGCTCCAAGAACAAGATTCTTGTATGATCTCTTTACTCATAAGGAGATTGACATTTGTGGCCATATCATGCATGTCCTGAAGAAGAGCATCACAAAGCAGAATTCACGGACTGTGATGTCGTTCCCCTCCTTGATCATGGGATTGATTGCCAAGGCAAAGCTCAAGCTACCCAGTGGCCTCACAGTTGTTCAGAGGGACTACCCCATTGGTGGTCATACACTGACTAGGAGCACTGCACACATTAAGGGCTCCAAGACTAGTGTGCATACCATCCCATAGCCTCGTGTTAAGCAAGATGAGGGTGGAGATACAGAGGAGGAGATTGATAGGTTCACCTTAACTCCAGAGCCATTTGCACAGCCATCATCTTCTGCTCCACCATAAGGCTTAAGCAAACTTGATCTATTGCTGGCTAAAATGGATCAAATGTCTACAGTGCTGGATTCTCATGTACAACACACCGCGGACCAATTTGCATGTCTTTAAGGACAGATCACCGCGCACTCTTCACAAATACAAGACTTATCTATGGAGCAAGGCTCGAATTCAGAGTCAGAGCAGTTCTAGCCCTTTGGCCATTCCAGTTAAAAAGTGGGAGAAAATTTTGAGGGGGAGCTGGAGAAGAGTTTGCACAGCGTTAGGGGGAGCATAGTTTAGAAACTTAGTAACATTGGTTATTGGTTTTTCAGACGGTTTTATTCAGTTTCTTTTAGTCTTTATAACTGGTTTACGGCTTTTGGTTTAAAGCTTTGATACTCTGTTTTTATTTCAGTATAATTTCAGTAGTTCTTTTATGATTTTGTCTATGCTTTGTAGCATGTCTAGTTTGTGCCCATGTTGCTTTTGTAACCTTTTAGGGTTTGTTTAATTGCATGTTTGTAGCCTTTTATGGTTTGTGCCATGCATATGTAGTTCCTTGCGTATGCAGCCTTTATGCTTGTGTACTAGAAGTTTAATGTCATACATTTTACTTTGATACAACACTCTTGTGCCCTAGTAGGATTGTTCCTAGATGCAAATACTTCGTGTATGTCACATTGGTTGAGTGTTGGATTTGCAAATGATACTCTTCAAATGAGCTTATCATCTTGCATATCCTGATGTTCATTCCTTGTGAGAATGAGCATAGTGATCGCTTTTGTATAGTGATTGCCTGTTTGATCTTGCTATGATCTTGAGTTTCTATTTCTTTTTGCTTGATCGTGCTATTATTGCTCCATATGTTTTTCAAGTTTTTTTCTGCATACAATGATGTTATTGTGCTGTTGTGTTTCAGGAGATACTTGTTCATATGTTTCAAGAGCTTATCAGAATCTAGAATTAGGTGTGAGTGAGTTTTGCCTTTGTTCCTAAACTCAAGTTTAAGTCTAGAGTCTATTTTAGGGTTTTGTCACGGAATAGCCAAAGAGGCAGATTGTAAAGTTGTTATTTACAACTATGTATTTTGTTGGCTTTCATTCCGTGCCAAATTTGATTGTAATTATTTTCAATCGTTTATACCCTGTATTTATTGTGGGATTTGTTGTAAGGGTTGTGTGATAGAGAGAGTGTGTGAAGACTCAAACATTTGGAGGCTGAAAGATTCTCGCAGGTATGTCGCGACTTAGCTTCCCGCAAAGTGAAACATGTGTCATGCACATGCTGGAATGCGAAGAGTCAGGCTAGTTGGAGACAGCTGTGTCTCGTGAGTATCTCACGGGTAAGGCCTTCCCGCAAGACACCCGCGAGACAATCTGTTCTGCCAGCCTGTATTGACTGACTCACACTTTTTGCACCTATCCTATATATATATCCTCATTACCCACAAATGTTGAGGAATGCTTCAGAGAGAAAACTCTAGCCAAACATATTGGGAATTAGAGATTGTCATCCCCATCTTTCTCTATACATTTGCTTGTAGTATTTCCTCAACTCTTCCCTCTCCATTTCCATACCATTGAGAGGTTGATAGCCCAAACACTTACCTCACCCTTTGAGTGTGTTGAGTGATGTTTTGGTGCTGCTGGGAAGCATTGGAATAAGCCTAGAATGGCAGATGCAACATGGAGCTTGTTGCGGGATCCGGAGAGCTAGACAAGACACGATTCCGAGAAGCCTTATTGGAGTAGGAGCTTGGAGGGCTTAGGTGCATCGGATAGATTAGACTTGGAGGGTCTCTTGCTAACTCATGTATCCAAACTGATTGTCTAGTGGATCGATTTCCGCTTGGAGGGCGGCGGAGAGGTTTTTCGCCGAGTTCTTTGGTTTCCTCTTCGAAAACACGTCTTGGTGTTTTCTATGTTTGCATCTTTCTTACCTACTCTTTTATATTCCATTATACTGTTATGTTGCTTAGTTTATGGATTAGAGCAGCTTATTTGTTCATCCGCTTGCATTTACACTATTCCGCACTTTGTATCAAGTTAGTGTAAAATCTATCGAGCCATAACTTTTATTAGGGGGGTCTAAATTGCTCTTGTGTTTTCAACACATTTTCGAGCTTTCAGATATTTAAAAAATAATGATATATATGTGCGTATTAGTGTCTAAATTATATTAGAGATGAAAAGACACTTATTAAGGTGACTTGGACTTACACCTATAAACCTATCAAGTTCATCCACTTTTTCACTTACTTAACAAAAACAAAATAGATTAAAAGAGTATTTTAAAATTATTAATTTAAAAAGGCTCGACCTATTTCATGTTTAACTTGATGATGTGACAAATGCCAACATCACCTAGCGAGATTGAAAACCCTTGTCCGTAGATGCTAAAGGGCATTTTCTAATGGACCATCCAAGATCCCCGTGGTAAATAGACAAATCTTCCCGATATATAGCATCGGCATTCGGCAGTCAGCACCACCCTTTGGAATTTTATTTATGAGGAAAGCTTTATTTGTCTATGAATAAAGGATGATTCTGATACTCTTATTCAAGCCAATAAATTTGACGATGGCCCTAATTATCATCTTTCAAAAGATATGCTATTTGTTATATTTATATCTAGATAGTACATGCATTTGAAATAGAATCGGCAAAATTGTTCTGATACGATATTTTTTAGCACTTTCCCACCAAAACAAAACCCTAGCGCTAGAAAATGGTTAGGCAGGCAGGGGGGTGGTGGGGGGAGGATGATGATGATGATAATTGACCCTTTGAAACTTTGAAGAATTCCTTTTCACTATATCTTTCAATTTTGTATGTGACAGTGACAATATGGATCTCTTTTTCAGATATGTATATATTGTTCCTTTGTTTTACACTTCTACTACAATCGATCTCGTAGGTTTACCTCGAATCAAATGTTGTTTGTCTATTTGCATAAAACGACAACCATAAAGTTTCCCCAGAAGAGATGAGAGAAAATGACATTGGGTTTGTTTACCAAAAAAATGACATTGGGTTTCAAAATGGGGTTGGTACTTAACATGCCACGCCACAAAAGGCATTTGAGATGAATCTGGCAGCCGAATGCAGTGAAACAATATTAAAGTTAGTTACGGCAAAATTTGTGGAATAGTAACTTTTTAGAGAAAATTTTGGTGCATAGTATGCGTTTCGAATTATTTTGTAAGTTAGAATGTTTTTGGAATTTGAGTTTGGTAAACTCGAGTTTGGGCTGGAACTCAAGTTTGATAAATTCGAGCTCCAATCAGAGTGTGCAGTAAGAACAAAACTTAGGTAAAGTACCTTAGATGCTGTTCCTTAAATTCCTCTCTTAAGATTTAGTCATGTGACTACTTAACTAAAAAATACACTTCCTTCCCATTAGAAAAAATCCNCTGCAACTTCACCAATCTATAAATCCAACTTCAAGCATCAAAAAATTTAAAAACGAAAGTGCTTCTGCGAACGTGCAATTATTTAATTTGATACAGTATTTTTTTTTTGTTAAAAATGAAAATGCCCCCTAGCTAGCTACTCCCCTACCAGCAAGTCAGCTGTATGTATCATATTTTTAAAGATGGGTCCGGTTAATGTGTGCCCTTTAGGGCACACATTTACCTTTCTATTTTTGGAAACATTTTTTCGAAAATTGAAAAAATTGTTATTTCTTTTTCAATTCTTAAAAAAAAATTCTAAAAATAGATATTAATATGTGCCCTAAGGCACACATTAGTAAAATCCTTTAAAGATAAACTTCAATCTGTACATAATTACACATGGGGTAGAGCTAGCAGCCTGGCACTCCCTCAATCCTCAAAAAAGAGAGATCACGATCACAACACAATCATTTTCCTGACCAACTATATAAAAATTAGGTAAAGGACTAGTCTATCATTCCCTTTCCATATATTTCATTGCCAGCACAACAACATTCTATCATGACTATGTTACATTTACAGATGGTTTTTCTTTTGAGGAAAGATATGCACTTCAATATTAAATCAAGTAACACAACTTCTTCTCTTACATTTATTTTTTATATATAAACTGTGGACTAAGTATCCATTTATTTAAGTGTTTTGGGAGCCTAAAAAGGCGTGTTTTAAAACTTAAAACTCTGTTTCATAATAACAACTTTTTACAAACTCTCATTTTAAACTTAAAACACTGTTTTGTAATAGTTTATAAAATGTATTCTAAGTTTAAGTCCCTCGTTAATAACTATATTTTTTTTAAGCATGTGCTTAATATAGTTTATTTTTCAGTATATTTGGTTAAAATTTTATATAATTTCTCTCTTTTTTTCCGAAGGTATATATGTCTTATTTTCATGCAACTTATTTACTAAGTTAAATAAAAATTAATAAGTTTAAGCTATCCCCAAATAGATATTTAAAAAATAATGATATATATGTGCGTATTAGTGTCTAAATTATATTAGAGATTAAAAGACACTTATTAAGGTGACTTGGACTTACACCTATAAACCTATCAAGTTCATCCACTTTTTCACTTACTTAACAAAAACAAATAGATTAAAAGAGTATTTTAAAATTATTAATTTAAAAAGGCTCGACCTATTTCATGTTTAACTTGATGATGTGACAAATGCCAACATCACCTAGCGAGATTGAAAACCCTTGTCCGTAGATGCTGAAGGGCATTTTGTAATGGACCATCCAAGATCCCCGCGGTAAATAGACAAATCTTCCCGATATATAGCATCGGCATTCGGCAGTCGGCACCACCCTTTGGAATTTTATTTATGAGGAAAGCTTTATTTGTCTATGAATAAAGGATGATTCTGATACTCTTATTCAAGCCAATAAATTTGACGATGGCCCTAATTATCATCTTTCAAAAGATATGCTATTTGTTATATTTATATCTAGATAGTACATGCATTTGAAATAGAATCGGCAAAATTGTTCTGATACGATATTTTTTAGCACTTTCCCACCAAAACAAAACCCTAGCGCTAGAAAATGGTTAGGCAGGCACAGGGGGGGCCGGGTGTGGGGGGGGTGGTGGGGGGAGGATGATGATGATGATAATTGACCCTTTGAAACTTTGAAGAATTCTTTTTCACTATATCTTTCAATTTTGTACGTGACAGTGACAATATGGATCTCTTTTTCAGATATGTATATATTGTTCCTTTGTTTTACACTTCTACTACAATCGATCTCGTAGGTTTACCTCTAATCAAATGTTGTTTGTCTATTTGCATAAAACGACAACCATAAAGTTTCCCTAGAAGAGATGAGAGAAAATGACATTGGGTTTGTTTACCAAAAAAATGACATTGGGTTTCAAAATGGGGTTGGTACTTAACATGCCACGCCACAAAAGGCATTTGAGATGAATCTGGCAGCCGAATGCAGTGAAACAATATTAAAGTTAGTTACGGCAAAATTTGTGGAATAGTAACTTTTTAGAGAAAATTTTGGTGCATAGTATGCTTTTCGAATTATTTTGTAAGTTAGAATGTTTTTGGAATTTGAGTTTGGTAAACTCGAGTTTGGGCTGGAACTCAAGTTTGATAAATTCGAGCTCCAATCAGAGTGTGCAGTAAGAACAAAACTTAGGTAAAGTACCTTAGGTGCTATTCCTTAAATTCCTCTCTTAAGATTTAGTCATGTGACTACTTAACTAAAAAATACACTTCCTTCCCATTAGAAAAAATCCACATGACAGAATCTTAAAAAGAGAATATAAGGAATAACACATAAGTACTGTATATAAGTCTTGCTCATGCAGCAATATTGAATGGAACTCGAGTTTGGCAAACTCGAGTTCCAAAAACAATCTAACTTACAAAATAGTTTCATCAATGTGTTGCTTTCCTAAAATTTTTCTAAAATCATGATATTTGGCAAAATTTTTCCTTAAAGTTACCATTTTTGTAACAAGACATTCACCACTTAAATCCCATTGAGAACAGTACCTAGGTACTGTTCCTTAGGTTCCCCCTTTAAGATTCAGCTAGGGCTATACACAATGCAGTGCGGTTGGTTTTTGTGGTCATTTTTGCACTGCACCAGAATTTTCGATTTCCTAAAAATCCAAGCCACTGTCGCGCCTGAGGAACAGTTCTCTAGCAACCTCAGTGGCCGTTCCAGTCGACGCGGTTGTCAGTGTCCACCTGTCTATCAAACACACAGAGAGGAAGAGATATTTAAATTCTAAAACCAAATCAAACCCAGAAAACTCAAGGATTCAAACCATAAATCAAAACTTAGATCAAATATAAATATCAAAAATTCAAAACCCATTACAAACCCAAATATTAAAACCTATTACAAACCACCTGTCTGAGTTTGACTAAGCTGAGTGATGGAGTGAGTGGAGTCTAAGAGACTAAGAGCAAAAGTCTAAAAACAAGAGAGAGACAAGTTAGACAATTGGGTATGGTGTGGCTGGGAGTAAACAAGAAAAAAAAAATCTTATACAATGACTTAAAACACTAACCAAATACGGCGGCGTATATATATATATATATATATTTTTTTTTTGTTGTTTAAATGCAAGACAACTTAGACAAGACCAGAGTGAGACTATTCAGACTTTAGGATTGACACACGCTAACATTTTTTATTTATTGATAGGCACACTAACATTATTTCTTTTGACTTCACACACGGGTGAGAAAGAAACTAAGTCCTCAACCTCCTCATCAACAAAAAAATAAAAATAAAAAATAAAAACTAAGAGACTAAGCATGGCGTGCTCAACACGCCATATATCTTTAAATAGTGCACAGGCCAGCGTGAGAAACTGAGAGCACATCTCAGTTAAAAGAACATACAAACAAAATTATACATATATATATATATTAAACATACTCGGTGCAGTTTAGTTCTCGGCGGTGTGCACATCTCAGCATCGACAGTCGCACCGGTCTGACATCGGCACTAAAAATCTACCGCTGACCACTGTGCCGGAAACCTTAAGCGGAGCCTTAAGCAGGGTAGAGCAGTGCGGTCAAACTGGTTTTGTCGGTGTCGTTATATCCTTGAACAGGCCTAGATTCAACCATATAGCTACTTAACTAAAAAAATACACTTCCTTCCCATGAGAAAAAATTCACGTAACTGAATCTTAAAATGAGAACTTAAGGAACAGCACCTAAGTACTGTACCTAAGTTTTGCTCGTGCAGCAATATTAAATGGAACTCGAGTTTGCCAAAAACAGTCTAACTTACAAAATAGTTTCATCAGTGCGTTGCATCCCTAAAATTTTTCTAAAATCATGATATCTGGCAAATTTTTTCCTTAAAGTTACCATTTTTGTAACCAGACATTCACCACTCAAATCGCATAAAGAACAATACCTTAGGTATTGTTCCTTAGGTTCCCTTCTTAAGATTCAGCCATGTAGCTACTTAACTAAAAAATACACTTCCTTCCTATAATAAAAAATCCACATAACAGAATCTCAAAAGGGGAACCTAAGGAATAGCATGTAAGTACTATACCTAAGTCTTGCTCGTGCAGCAATATTAAATGGAACTCGAGTTTGGCAAACTCGAGTTGCTCAAAATCGAGTTTGCCAAACTTTTCCAAAAAATAGTCTAACTTACAAAATAGTTTCATCAGTGTGTTGCTTTCCTAAAATTTTTCTAAAATCAAGATATCTAGCAAAATTTTTCTTTAAAGTTACCATTTTTGTAACCAGCCATTCACCACTCAAATCCTATAGAGAATTTATGGGAAAACGTGAAAACGATTGCCTAATTTATTTAGTGGTGGGAATATTGTGTTTGACATTTGTCATTACATGTAAATAATTGCATTGCATGTGCTATTGTGCTATGTACGACCCTGATGTTTAATTATTTTTATAAAGAAAAAGTTTAAGAGCACACCAAAAAATTTTACTGTATTTTTATAATACTTTTATTTTGAGTTGTGGTGAGTCTCAATATATTTCTCTTTTCTTTTCTTTTATTATATTTTGATCTCCAACGAATTGACATATTAGTTTCTTGTGAAAATATTGCGATATTTTATTGTACCTGTAAAAGAACTTTTTCGATAAATTAACATTAGTCTTTTTAAGAAATGAAAATTTTAACATTAGTCTAATTTTTTTTTTTTAATAATGATATTCGATAGTCTAGTGATAAGAGTTCTGAATCCTAAATGTTTTTCATATGAAGACCAAGATGTGCTAATTAGTTGATAAATTAACATTAGTTTTTTTAAGAAATGACAAATTTAAAAGTAGTCTAAAAATATTTTATTTTTTTAATGATAATTTGACAGTTGAGGGATAAGAAATTTGAATCCTAAATGTTTTTGTTATGAATACCAACATGTGCTAATTAGTTGAGCGATATTGATCTTGGTTTTTTAGCAATTATTCTTGAAAGTTCAAAATGGGTATATAATACCTTTGAACATTTAGACCCCAAATACAAAATTATCAATTCAAGCTTTATATTAAACAACTAATGTGCGGAATATGATAACAAGCTATAACAGAATTGATAACAAATCTAAGCCAAATATAAACACATCCACAGTAGTAAATATAAGGCAAAGATAAAGGGAAGGAAGATGCAAACACACAGATAACACACGATGTGTTATCGAAGAGGAAACTGAAGCCCTCGGCGTAAAACCTCTCCGCCGCCCTCCAAGCGGTCAAATAATCCACTAGAAAATGTAGTTGGGATACATGAACAGCAATAGACCCTCCAAGCCTAATCTACCCAGGTACCTAAGCCCTCCAAGCTTCTTGCTCCAACGAGGTTGCGCCAAACCTTTTTCTTTTCTAGCTTACCGGATTCCATTATAGCCCATAGCATCAACCAATCTCCATTGGTTTCTTCCCAAACTGCTTCCCTAAACACCAAATGGACCTTCTCACAGACGTGGATGTGGTGAGATAAGGGTTTGGTAAATAACCTCTCAAGGGTATGACAATGGAGAGTAAGAGAGTAGAGGAATTTGTAGAGTCTCTTTAGATGAAGATTGGGGATGAGGCAATCTTGTTTTTCTCTAGGGTTTTCTCTCACAAAATTCTCTCTGAAAGCTCTCTCAATATGATGGGTATAAGGGCGTATACGTCAGTTTTTGCCAAACAGAGCAAGTTGGCGACTTGATCTCGCGACTTGGCCAAGTCGCGAAATCAAGTCGCGACGTAACGGCCTAGCCAGACTGGAACTTTTGTCCTGTAGCATGACAGCTGGCGCGACCCTTCAGCTTTCCAGTGTGCCTCTCACGTGCTTGCCTTTTGCGGCTTGCCAGTCGCAAACCACCCGCGAGTCCTAGTCGCGAGACTCTGTTTTTCTTGCACACTCTTGAGCTTTTCTTCACATCTTCTCACACACTACCCTTACAATTTTCCCACCTAAATACAGGGTTATTAAGTGCTAAATTACAAGAAAATTGGTCACGGAATAAAGCCAATTAAATGGTTGATTAAATTCAACCTTACAATTTCCCCCTTTGGCTAATCCGTGACAAAACCCTACAACAGACTCTAGACTTA
This sequence comes from Quercus suber, assembly GCF_002906115.3. Lineage (NCBI taxonomy): Eukaryota > Viridiplantae > Streptophyta > Magnoliopsida > Fagales > Fagaceae > Quercus > Quercus suber. The sequence goes on from NW_027069478.1 coordinate 2,481,035, forward strand.
AACATGAGTTGGGAACAATTGGAAAACTCACTCACACCTAACTCTAGATTTTGAAAAGCTCTTGAACATATGAATAAGTAACTCCTGAAACACAACAACATAGCAATATCATTGTACGCAGAAAACTTAATATGCATATGGAGCAAAATAAGCACGATCAAGCAAAAATGAACATAGGCATAAAAGCAATAATTCATGGCAAGATCAACACCAGTAGTCACTTAAGCAAAAGTGATTACTATGTTCATTCACACAAGGAATGAACATCCGGACATGCAAAAATTATAAACTCAATTGAAGAGAATCATTTGCAAGTCCAACACTCAACCAATGCATACAAACATATATGCATCTAGGAACAATCCTACAAGGTCACAAGAGTGTTGTACTTAGGGTAATGCAAAGCATTAACAAGTACCAAAACACAAAGCACAAAGGCTGCATATGCAAAGTTTTTGCAAATACATGGTACAAACCATACAAGCCTACAAACATGCAAAAGTGATAGAAACAACTCTCAAAGCTTACAAAAGCAACAATGGGTACAAATAACAACATAACTGATAGTGGATAAAATCAGTTTGGTTGAACACTTCGGCTTCGATGGGCTACAACGTTTGCAAAGGCCTGAAAAAGAAGAAAAGAATCAAAGGAATGACCGGGGTGGACCGGTCCAATATCCTCCGATGGTTAAGTTAGTGCCTTCCCTCCTAGAAATCTAACTGTAATGTAAGGATCTCAGAATATCGTACCTTTACATAATTCAGACCGGTCCTTATATAGGGTACTTTAGGGCAGTTATTTGGTTCAATAACTTCCCCCAGATTTGTGGAATCCGGATGTAACTTCTTTAACGGTCATAACCGCTGCTAGAAGTTACATACTTGGGAGAAATTGACGGGATAAGCACCGGTTGATGAACCATTTCAAAACCTGCTAAGTATCGTGTGGTCGTCCATGTGCAATGCTTATGGACGACCCTTTGTCATGCTGTTATCTGGTCGTCCATGAGACTCATCCGTGGACGACCCTTTTGGCTTGATTACGGGATCTACCCAATTGGTCTACCTCTCAGGGAAGAGAGGTCTGGACGAATAGGAGATGGCCTAGTTGTTTGGCAAACTGCATGTCATGGACGACCCAACTGGACGAATAGGAGATGGCTTTTTCACTACCCATCAGTTGCCCCCTTGTCCAGGGGTCGTCCAGGGATATTATTGGGATTTTCTTCCTTCTGGACTGCCACGTGTCATGGTTTAACTCGTGGAGGAACTAAATCGATTACGTTTCTCCACGAGATTACCACGTGTCGTTCTCTCAGTGGACAGTGTCGCTTCGCTGACCCTACTCCTGGGCCCTATAAATAGGTACATTCTCTTTCTTGCCCCCTCACCTATCTCAAAAACTTCCTTCTGCTATCTCGTCCGTGACTCTCGTCTAGCACTCGTCTTAGTTCTCAGGTACTTCCTCTTCCTTTAGGTTTTCGTTTTGATCTTTATTTTAGTTATGTCTTCGTCTAGTAGCATGGAGAGAGAGGTAGACGAATATCAGGACGTCTCGTCTGGAAGTTACGAGAGTGGTGAGGGTAGCACTAGCTTTAGCAGTAGTTCCTCGGACGAGCAGTATTCGTCCGGGGTCCCTGGCGTTTCCCTAGAAGAATTTCAGGAAATGCAACGCAGGATGACCTCTGGAACTGGGGCTAGCTCGTCCAGAGCACCACCCAGCCCTTCTCAGGACGAGGAGGAGGAAGAAGAAACTATTATATATAGCTGTGCACCTGAGGTAGTGTCCCTCTTAGACGCTCCTAAGTTAAGAACATTAGTAGATAGATACCAAATTCCTATCGAATTTGGACCTCGTCTACCCAGGGAAGGAGAGTGGTGTTGTTCACCTTCTTCTGGTCTGGGGGTATATTCGTCTTATCTGTTAGCTGGTCTTAGGTTTCCCCTAAATTCATTTTGTAGAGGTCTCCTTCATAGGCTAGGTATTGGTCCTAACCAGCTTAATCCCAACGGTTGGAGGACGATAGTTGCCATGCAAGTGTTATGGCGTGAGGCATTGGAAGGGGATCGTCCTATAACAGTGGACGAGTTCCTCTACTGTTATAAGCCCTCTGAAATAAAACAATCAGCTGGTTTTTACCAGTTCTCGTCCAGAGGCTCTCAGTATAGCTTAATAAGAGGTCGTAGCTCGTCTGATAGGCTCTGGAAGCAAGAATTTTTTGTCATTTCTGGAAACTGGGCTGGGGACCCAACAGAAGTTAGTAATGCCCCTTCCCTCCTTTTACCAGCCCCATAGGTCGTCTTCGTCCTGAGGGTATGTTTTCTTTCCATGTTGCTTCTCTTTCTTACACTTTTTCCCAACTATCAATCGTCTAACCACCTTTTCTTTTATTGGTGCAGCTGTTACTCGTCCACGTTTGGACAAGTTTTATTTAGACCGCATTGACCAAGTACGTGCCTTCCCTAGAAGGACTTTTCACGACTTAGTCACTTTCAGTAGTTTAGCTACGTGGGGGCTTGGCCCAGAACCTACCCCTGAAAATTTAAGTCACGAGGAGACCACTCGACGAAGTAAGTATCGTCTGTTCCAGTACTTATTTCTATTCTTTTTTTTTCTCTTCTTTTTTTAACTGATTTTCCTCGTCATAGGAATAATGACAATGAGAGAGAACAAGGATAAAACTGTAACCAGTGGGGACGAGGGTGCCCACGCGCCTCCTGTCGTCCAGAAGAGTGCCGTCCAGGCTGGGAAGAGAAAGTCCAAAATTTCGAGTGCTGTGGACCTAGAGAACCTCCCCAGTCGTCGAGGTTCTAAAAAACCAAAAACAACTCAGACTTCTCTTCCCAAGGTCCCCAAATTCACTCCTCCGACGGTGAATCTGGACGAGCCTCCTGTCAGTGTGGAGCCCGTCCAGATAGTTCATCCTGTTTCAAGTGATCCTCCTCCCCCTCCATCCAAGACTTCGCGTAAGCCTCATCTGCCAGAGGAACCAAATCGTCCCTCCAACTTGGTGCTGGACGAAAGTTATGCATGGAGGACGTTCAAAGGGCTCGTCACAGACAATGAAGTCAACGAATGTTACAACATGTCTGTGAAGGACTTTGAACGTTCTGGCATCCATGACCTTTTCAAGGTACAAATTTTCAATTCGTCCTTATGTACTTCTTTTCTTCTCTTTTTTTTTTCTAACTCTTCTTCGTCCATGGACAGGCTATGTCAAAGTTTTACACAGCGACGTGCCAAGCCAAGGAGCTCGCTGAGGAGACCAGGACGGCAAGAGAGAAGGTTAAAGAGGCTACCAATGAAGTTTTGTTGAAGAAGGGAGAGGTGATTAGGCTAACTGAGGAAATCAACCGTCTACTGGGGGTTGAGACGAGACTGAAGGACGAGGTCGAAGAACTTAAGGTGGATGCAATAGAAAAAGATTCTCGTATTGCATACCTGGAAGGTCAAGCTTCAGAGTTCTCTTCGTCCTTAGAAAAAGCACGTGAGGAAGCCATATCAGCTTTCAAGAAGTCTAGCGAGTATAAGAATCGTCTAGACAGCCACTATGCTGCTGGATATGAGGACTTCCGTGCTGATGCTAAGGACGCCTTCCCTGACTTGAACTTTGACACCTTCAAGATTCCTCAAGCTACAGAAAGCTCCTTGCTCATGACGGGTTCTGAGGATGTGAATGTGGAGGACGACGCCACCAACGAAGTGAACCAGGACGATCAGTAGAATATTCAAAGTTTTATGTTTTTCTAAGGTGCCCTAATGTTTTGGGCTTTTCTTTTTTTTTTTTTTTTTTAAAATCTATTCAAGTACAATTTCATCGTCCAAGTTTACGGACGAGGTTTTATGAACAATTACTCATTACTTTCAAGGGTTTTTGGACTGTGGTGGTCTACCCTTAGATTTCATGAATAAATGAATGAATGGTTTATTGTTTCTATCGTTTTGAATATGTTTTAAGGATTTATGAACATACCTTATTAGTATCGTCCATACTGTTACTTTGGCTTGGGCTTATGGACGAAGTTCCTTCATCACAAAGCTGGAGTAAAAATGAACCCTTAAAATACATCTCTAATTCGTCTATGAGTATCGTCTTTTGGCTAGTTCAATCAAAACTAGAGGCGATTACTTATTTGTTTTTGACGATAGTATTCTCAGCAAATTCTCGTCCATGCGATGGATTATTTAGCCCTTTGGGCTCGTCCATGGACTGTTTCTTCACACTTAATATTCGTCCATGGTTTGGACGATGATATCTCAATTTCTATCTCGCCTTAAACATGTTCGTCCATGGGTGATGTCTTTTTGTTAGACTTAATTGTTACTCGGATTTAGGACGATCATTCATTCGTCCTAAGAAACTTTCAACTCCTCCCTGGACGGGATTAAGTCGGCAAGACTCGTCTATGGGCCCATGGTGTTTTCACATGCGCATGGTTTGTCCATAGTGTAGACGATTATTCTTAAGGTTTGCCTCGTCTTGCTCTTGGACGGACGTACCTTGTTTATTTTTCTTGCTTTATCCTTCTCTAAAGGAAAGCTTTTAGACGATAAATCCTTGCGTCCAATGATTTTTCTCGTCTTTGGCCTTTCGCCTTCCGTGGATCATTTTGAATCATAGAAAACAAAGGATTTCCATACACTCATGCATATTTAAAACACACCATATGTATATTCAGCAATCCATACTATGTAATCATTCGTCCACAACCATGGCACATGCTTAAGAGCTTGTGCTTTTAGGGAATTTAAAACACATAATACAACATAACTTCGTCCATGAGCAGCATAAAATACTTATACACTTAAAAACACAACTGTAATAAGCAAACACTGGAAAATAATATTAAGCATTACTTTAAGCTTCAAAAGGTCTCGTCCATGCTAAGACTCGTCCATGATCACCCTTCATTGATAGTACCTCCTTAGGTGTTCAACATTCCACGGGTGCTCTAGCCTTCGTCCATCCAGGGCTTCTAAATAGTAGGATCCTTGTCTCTTGGAGTTGATAACTCTGTAAGGTCCTTCCCAGTTTGGTCCCAGCTTCCCATGGGCCGGGTTTTTGGTGGCCAAAGAAACCCTTTTAAGGACAAGATCCCCAACACTGAAGCGCCTGGGTTTCACCATAGCATCATGCCGCTTCGCCATGAGATTCTTGTACCTTGTTGTTCTTTGCTCCGCGTCCATTCTAACCTCGTCTATGAGATCGAGGTTAAGGCAAAGCTGTTCGTTGTTTTCCTCATCCTGATACTTCATCACCCTATGGCTGGCCATATGCACTTCTGCGGGTATGACCGCTTCGCTCCCATAAGCCAATTTAAAAGGAGTCTCTCCGGTGGGAGTTCTTGCCGTCGTCCTGTAAGCCCACAAAACACCTGGTAATTCATCCGGCCATACCCCCTTGGCCCCTTCAAGCCGAGTCTTGATGATTTTCAACAAGGATCGGTTTGCTACTTCTGCTTGTCCGTTGGCCTGCGGGTGGGAGGGTGAGGAATAGTGATTCTTGATTCCAAGCTGTTCACAAAATTCTCTGAAGGGGGTGTTGTCAAACTGTCGTCCATTGTCGGATACTAGCACTCTTGGTACTCCAAATCTGCATACAATGTCCTTCCAGACGAAATTTTTGACATTCTGCTGTGTAATTTTTACTAAGGGTTCAGCTTCCACCCATTTAGTGAAGTAGTCTATCCCCACTACTAAAAACTTCATCTGTCTGGTTCCAGTCGGGAAGGGGCCCAAAATATCCAAACCCCACTGTGCAAAAGGCCAAGGGGCCATCATTGGGGTGAGGTATTCTGAAGGCTGTCTAGGAATATTGCTGAAACGTTGACATTGATCGCATACCTTTACGTATGCCTTAGCATCAGCTTGGATGGTTGGCCAGTAGTACCCTGCACGGATGGCCTTGTGGACGAGTGATCTGGCTCCTGAGTGATTGCCACATGCTCCTTCATGAACTTCCCTCAATACATAGTTTGCTTCATCTGGAGCTAGGCACCTAAGGTATGGTTGTGAAAAGCCTCGTTTGTATAAAATCTCGTCTATAAGGATGTATCTGGCTGATTTAACTCTTAGCTTCCTGGCCTCGTCCTTCCCTTCTGGAAGCCTTCCGTCCTTCAGGTATGAGACTATCGGGGTCATCCAATTTTCTTCACCCTCTATTTGTAACATTTCTGGAAGGTCTATGCTCGGCAGGTACTGTATTTCATCCAACTTGCCCATAGCTTCATTGGCGGAGGCTTCCTTCGCTAGAGTGTCAGCTTCCATGTTCTCTTCCCTCGGGATTTGCACGAAATTAGCTTCTCTGAATTTCTTCATAAGGCGTAACACCTTCTTCAGATATCTCTTCATTCTATCTTCCTTGGCGTCACATGTTCCGTTTACTTGGCTTATAACCAACTGAGAATCTCCCAGGACGAGTACAGAGTCTGCCTCCACAGATTTAGCTAACTCCAACCCTTTAAGAAGGGCTTCATACTCTGCTTCATTGTTAGTTGTTTGATACTGCAAGCGAACCTTGTGATTCAATTTATCTCCTTCTGGTGATTGTAAAACCACTCCTACACCTCCCGCATACAGTGTAGATGATCCATCTACATGGACGACCCATCTTTTATTGCCTTCTTTGTCATCCAAGTCCTCACAACTCGGAGTAAATTCTGCGATGAAATCTGCTAGGGCTTGAGCTTTTATCGCATTCCTCGGTTGGTACCGAATATCAAACTCACCGAGCTCAACTGCCCATTGAATTAGTCGTCCTGCGGCTTCAAGCTTACTCATTGCCTTCTTGAGTGGATGATCCGTCATGACAACGATGACATGACCTTGGAAGTAGTGTCTTAACTTCCTAGAAGCTGTTATTAGTGCGAAGGCTAGCTTCTCTATCAATGGGTACCTTCCTTCTGCCCCTCTCAGTGCCCGGCTAGTGTAATACACAGGCTTTTGCACCTTTTCTTCCTCCCTGACCAACGCTGAACTCACGGCGTGTGGGGACACTGCTAAGTATAAATATAGTTCTTCTTCTGGTACGGACGGACTTAGCAACGGGGCCGTGGCAAGATAATGCTTTAAGTCCTGGAAGGCCTTTTGACATTCGTCCGTCCACTCAAACGCCTTCCTAAGAATCTTAAAAAAGGGCAGACACTTATCAGTGGCTCTTGAGACAAACCTGTTTAGGGCTGCAACTCGTCCTGTTAGAGATTGGACTTCCTTGATGTTCTTCGGTGGCTCCATGTTCAGTATGGCTTGGATCTTGTCTGGATTTGCTTCAATTCCTCTCTCTGAAACCATGAATCCCAAAAACTTCCCTGAAGATACTCCGAAGGCACATTTACTTGGGTTCAGCTTCATCTTGTACCGCCTAAGTGTTTCGAAGGTTTCTTGAAGATCGTCCAAGTGGCCTCCTTCGTCTAAGCTCTTCACAAGCATATCATCCACGTACACCTCTACGTTCCGTCCTATCTGTGGACGAAACATGCGATTCACCAGTCTTTGATAAGTTGCCCCTGCGTTCTTCAGACCGAAGGGCATCACATTGTAGCAAAATAGACCCTGGCTGGTAATGAAGGATGTTTTTTCCTGATCTGCCTCGTCCATCTTTATCTGATTATATCCTGAGAAGGCGTCCATGAAGCTCAACAGTTGATGGCCAGCGGTAGAATCTACCAGTTGATCAATACGAGGCAAGGGATAACTATCCTTAGGACAAGCCTTATTCAAGTCAGTGAAGTCAACACACATCCTCCACTTGCCATTTGCTTTTTTCACCATCACCACATTTGCTAACCAATCCGGATAATAGACTTCCCGGATGAACTGCGCTGTAGTCAGTTTTTGAACCTCTTCCCTGATAGCCTTCTCTCGTTCAGGGGCGAACACCCTCTTCTTTTGACGAATAGGCTTAGAAGAGAGGGACACGTTCAGTCGATGAGTGATTACACCTGGGTCAATACCAGGCATGTCGTCATGGCTCCATGCAAAAACATCGGCATTATTTTTTAGAAACTGGACGAGGTCTTTTTTCGCCTTCTCCTTCAAACTTGTTCCAATTCTAGTGAATTTCTCTGGATCATTTTCTTGTAATAAAACATCTTCCAATACTTCAGTCGGTTCTGCAACAATCTTCCTTTCTTCTATACTCATAGTATGCATTTGCTCGTCCATAACCAACATGGCTAGGTAACACTCCCTGGCTGCCAATTGATCTCCTTGTACTCGTCCAACTCCGCATTCCGTCGGGAATTTAACTGATAGATGATATGTGGAAGTTACTGCCTTCCAACTGTTCAAAGTTGGTCTTCCAATGATGGCATTATATGAGGACGAACAATCCACCACAAGGAAATTTACTTCCTTGGTTATCTGCTGTGGGTATGACCCTACCACTACAGGCAAGGTAATGGTACCCACGGGCTGTACTTTCATTCCCCAAAATCCTATCAGTGGCGAGTAAGCAGGACGAAGCTGATCTTGTCCAATCCTCATCTGCTGGAAGCGGATAATACAATATATCTGCGGAGCTCCCATTATCCACTAACACCCTCCTGGTTTTGTAATCTGCTATAAGCAGGGTAATAACAATTGCATCGTCGTGTGGATGATGGATCATTTCAGCTTCTTCGTCCGTAAATGTAATGGCTGTTCGTCTGTTTCCTTCGTCTTGGAGGTCGTCCAGAGAGTTGGACGTTCTGCACTGCTTTGAGGTACGACTTCTTTGCCTTGGCGACTGCCCCGTCGACGTCCACCAATGATAACCCTTATTTCTCCTAATGGTGGTCGTGATGGTTCTTCCATCTTTGCTTTCAATTTTTCATCTTTATGATCTCTTCCGACGAAATGCCTCAACTTTCCTTGCCTGATAAGATTCTCGATCTGCTGTTTTAAGTCATAACACTCATCCGTGTCATGACCATGATCCTATGGAAGCGACAATATTTATTCTTATTGCGCTTGTTAGGATCTCCTTCATCTTCTCCGGCCACTTCAAGGAGGATCATCCTTGATTTGCATAAGCACTTGATCAAGTGGGGCATTCAAGGGTGTGTAATTCTGACTCCTTGCTGATGGGCCTGCCTTTCTGTTATCCCTGTCACGATCCTTCTTATCTTCCGTTCGTCCCTTCTTTGGACGAGGCCCTGGTCAGGATGACGTGAGGGGTTGACCTCCATTCTTTCAACTCTCTTCCTCTTCTTAGCTATGATGGCGTCTTCTGCATTCATGAAATTTTGGGCTGAATGGACGAGCTCGGCCATGGATTGGGGCTCTTTTTCATACAACTTGTGAATGAACAAGTCTGAGTTAACCCCATTGTAGAATGCTGCCAAAAGTAGCTTATCGTCCACCTCGTCTACCGTCAGAGCTTCCCTGTTGAAGCGTGTGATGAAGGAACGCAGGCTTTCATTCTCTCCTTGCTCTATGGTCAGCAAACTGGACGAGGAACGTTTGTGTCTCTGTCCCCCAATGAAATTATTGACAAATAATTTGCTTAACTCCTCAAAAGCTTACAGAATTCGGGGGTATTTTGCTGAACCATACACGCGCTGGCCCCTTAAGGGTAGTAGGGAAGGCTCTACACATGATCTCGTCTGGAACTCCTTGGAGATGCATTGTTGTCTTGAAAGTAGCGATATGATCAAAGGGATCACGTGTTCCATCATACGAGTCCAGAGAAGGCATTTTAAACTTAGGCGGCAGGGGATGCCCATTGATGGAAGCAGAAAAGGGGAGTCTGTTCGGTGGACCAAATCCTCTATAGGATTTGCCCTTCTCATGTTCTCCTTCATCTCATCCATAACTTTCTCATCTGATCCATTTCCTTCTCCAGATGTGGCACCCTTCGCGAAGTGGTGCCTCTTGATTGAATCTCGGGCTCAGGATTTTCTCGACTCTGAGACTGTCCCTCAACTTGTCCTTCTCGTCGGTGCCTTTCTATCTCCCTAGTCAATTCTTGGTTTTGGCGGGTCAATTCCGCCATCGCGGCCGCCATGGACTGTATGTGTTGGATGGAAGGCGTCTGCGTGGCAGGCGCTGATTGGTGATTTCGCTGGGGATGGCTTGAAGCATCTCTGCTTCCCTGATGGCCTGGGCTTGTAGCCCTCGACCTAGTCCGAACCATTCAACCTTTTTTCTCAGAAAGTTCAATTGCAAAACAATTCACATCCCCACAGACGGCGCCAAACTGATAGTGGATAAAATCAGTTTGGTTGAACACTTCGGCTTCGATGGGCTACAACGTTTGCAAAGGCCTGAAAAAGAAGAAAAGAATCAAAGGAATGACCGGGGTGGACCGGTCAATATCCTCCGATGGTTAAGTTAGTGCCTTCCCTCCTAGAAATCTAACTGTAATGTAAGGATCTCAGAATATCGTACCTTTACATAATTCAGACCGGTCCTTATATAGGGTACTTTAGGGCAGTTATTTGGTTCAATAACTTCCCCCAGATTTGTGGAATCCGGATGTAACTTCTTTAACGGTCATAACCGCTGCTAGAAGTTACATACTTGGGAGAAATTGACGGGATAAGCACCGGTTGATGAACCATTTCAAAACCTGCTAAGTATCGTGTGGTCGTCCATGTGCAATGCTTATGGACGACCCTTTGTCATGCTGTTATCTGGTCGTCCATGAGACTCATCCGTGGACGACCCTTTTGGCTTGATTACGGGATCTACCCAATTGGTCTACCTCTCAGGGAAGAGAGGTCTGGACGAATAGGAGATGGCCTAGTTGTTTGGCAAACTGCATGTCATGGACGACCCAACTGGACGAATAGGAGATGGCTTTTTCACTACCCCATCAGTTGCCCATGGTCTTTATGGAAGCGACAATACTTATTTCTATTGCGCTTATTAGGATCTCCTTTCATCTTCTCCGGCCACTTCAAAGAAGGATCATCCTTGATTTGCATAAGGACTTGCTCGAGCGGCATGTTAAGTGGTGTATACTGTTGACTTCGTGCTAAAGGGCCAGCCTTTTTGTCTCGATCTTTCTTGTCTTCCATTCGTCCCTTCTTAGGACGAGGACCTTGTTCCGAATGGCGTGTTGGATTGGCCTTTATTTTCTCAACTCTCTTCCTCTTCTCTGCTATGATAGCATCCTCTGCATTTATAAAATTTTGGGCTGAATGGACGAGTTCAGCCATGGTTTGGGGCTCCTGCTCATATAACTTGTGGATGAACAAGTCAGAATGAACCCTATTATGGAAAGCAGCCAAAAGGAGCTTATCATCCATCTCATCCATAGCCAAGGCTTCCCTGTTGAATCGTGTGATGAAGGAGCGAAAACTTTCATTCTCTCCCTGCTCTGTGGTTAGCAAGCTGGACGAAGAACGCTTGTGCCTCTGTCCTTCGATAAAATTGTTGACAAATAACTTGCTTAACTCTTCAAAGGACGTTATTATGTTCGGAGGTATTTTGCTAAACCATACTTGTACGGGTCCTTTGAGAGTAGTAAGGAAAGCTCTGCACATTATTTCATCCGGAACCCCTTGGAGATGCATGGTAGTTTAAAGTGGCAATATGATCAAAAGGATCCCTTGTTCCATCATATGAATCTAAGGAAGGCATCTTGAACTTGGGCGGCAAGGGGTGAGCATTGATGGAAGCCACAAAGGGGGAATCAGTCCTATGGACCAAATCTTCTACAGGATTCGTCTTCCTCATATTCTCCTTCATCTCATCCATAACTCTTCTCATTTGGTCCATTTCTCTTTCCAAATGAGGCACCCTCTGAGAAGCGGTACCCCTTGACTGGCTTTCAGGCTTAACATTCCTTCCATCTTCTTAACTATGGGCATGTCCTTCATTGTTCCACTTGTGATGCTGCCCCCTTAAATTAAGTTCTCTGACCAACTCCTGGTTCTGACGGGTTAACTCTGCCATAGCAGTGGCCTTGGATTGCACGTGTTGAACAGAAGATGGTTGCATGGTAGGTATCGATTGACAGTCGCGATGAGGATTATTGGAAGCGTCCTGACTCTGTTGAGGGCTTGGACTAGTAGCCTTTGATCTTGTCCAAACCATTTCAACCCTTTGTCGGAGAAAGAAATCGCAGAATTTTAACGATGAAATTCAAAACACAGAAACTCACGCAAAAATTCTTTCCCACAGACGGCGCCAACTAATGAATCTAAGGAAATCAGTAGGCTGAAAATCTCCGAGTGTTGATCTTGAAGGCTGAGTCTTGGAAAATCAAACAGAATTAGAAAAGACCGATGGAGGCCGGCCTAAAATCCTCCGATGGTAAAGTCAATGAAAAGACAAAACTGAAAGGAAATATTTTCCAAGTTCTTATTTTTTTAGAGAATGTTTTTCATACCTCTGTTCTTCACACACGAATGTTTATATAGTGTCCGTGAAACGGTTACTCATTTGACAATCGTTCCTGTTGTTGAGGAATTCAGGAAATTATAAGATAACTTCCATAACTGCCATGGAAGTTACCTGATCAGAACTTGTGCTCAACGGTTAGTGAAGGGTTTGGTTCGTAACGACGCAACCCATCCTTGGCTTTTGAAAGAGATTAAGTCAACAAGAGTCAGCAACCTCGTCTGCCCATTACTAAGGACGGACAAGCTTCGCTACAAGGATTAACAGAAAAGGGGGGACGAGTATAAGAGGGACGAGCGTAAGAGCCCTTCATCCTCTTCTTTGCATTTTGTCATGGACAGCTCATATGGACAAATAAACTTGACACATTTTCTTTACACCATCACTTTAGTCTACTGTTTGCTCTAATTCTTTCAACATTGATACTTAGCATTTGGCAAGTTCCAAGGATATTATATTTTTATTGAATTATGTTATTTTATTTTTGTTAAACTATGTTATTTTGAATTTGGGTTAAAGTGTATGCACTTCTTTTGGAATGTAAAGAACTTATTCTAGATGAATGTTATATTTTTGTTGAACTATATTATTTTGAATGTGGGTTGAAGACTTGAAGTATATTCACTGCTTTTGGGATGTAAAAAAAAATTATTTCTAGATGGATGCCATATTTAATATTATGTAGGTTGAAATGGGTTGTATTACATTCATGTCAACCCAACACGATTCGTTTATTAAGCGTGTTAAATGGGTTGGGTCAGGTCAACCCACCTTATTAACAGGTCGGGTTAGGGTTGAAGGATCATAACACGATTATTAAATGAGTCGGGTTAGGGTTGAGTCATTTAGTCAAATACCCCTACCTAGACATGAAACGAACCTGACAAGCTAACCCGAATTGAAACCCTTAGTATTATGCTTGGTTTAAGTCCACATAAATTAATTATTCTATTTTATTTGGTTTATATATATATATATATATATTATTATTAGTATTATACCCGTGCGATGCACGGCTTAATAAAAAATATTTTGATAATATAATTAAATTTAATAACAAATAAAATGAAAAAATAATTAATTCAAAATTTAAGATTAAAAAATAAATTGTACTTGTACACTTAAAAGATAAATAAAAATATAATACTCTAACTTAATGTAAAATTCTAACTTACTAATAAATAAATATAACACCCTAACTTAAAGTTATGTTTGTAATTGTATTGTTTTTTAGCCTTTAAGAACACATAGATTTTTTATTTTTCATAAAAAAACACAGATATTAATATTACACATGAAAAAAATAATGAATTCAATAATTGAAACGGTTGAAAACAAAATTAAGCCAAAACCTCAATTCATTAATGAAAAAATATCCAAATTTTTGAACTTAAATAAATAAAATAAAATAAAAAGAAGAAGAAGAAGAAGTTAAGTAAAGATAGACTTACATAGAAATTTGGACGGATGGATTCTCTCGTATCCAATTTCATGTTTGACCACAAATTTTGCTAGCTTTTAATTAAAGAATATAGATTACATGGAACAAAGCACCAAACAAAAACCATAACAAATTAAATCCATTATAAAATATTGATGTCAACAACAAATAATCATGTAATAAGAAATTAAAAAATACAAATATATTGCTTGCAATATTGACTTTTAAAAAAAACACTAAAATATGTGATCAAACATAGAATTTCAGCCTATCTATAAAACTTGTTGATAAAAATCATATTATATACATAATAAAAAGGTAATAAATACACAAAATCTATTCAATTTGAAAGGAATAAATAATTGTAAAGTACGTAGTAGAAATAATGAAATACCAAAAAACTATGTGTATGTATAGTGGAAATTTTAGGATGTGAAGAAGATGATATGAATAAAAAAATAAAAAAGTAGTTTAGGTGAAACTCAAATACTTTTTTTTTTTTTTTTAACTTTATTATTAGGAAAAAGATGACATAAAATGCAAATTTATCCACCCAAAAAAAAAAAAAAAAAATGTAGGAAAAAAATGTAAGTTCTATCTTTTTTTTTTCTTTCTACGTTTTTTAAAGAAACGTAGGAAAAAAATGCAAATTTGATCTTTTTTTTTCTTTTACGTTTATTTATTTATTTATTTTTATTTTATTTAAATTCTATCCTTATGTAATTCTATTATATTGATTTTAGGCTCTGTTGATACATTTTAGATAGACGCAACTATTATAGTTGTAAATCAAATATTACTTTATTTTATTACTTGATTTGTCATATTTATCCAAAAAAAAAATGTATATATCTATTCTTAAAATCTAAAAATTTATTAAAATTTCTACATTTTGGTGAAGTCATATGGCGAAAAAACACTAAAAAAGTGTGATCAAACATAGAATTTCAGTCTATTTATCAAACTAGTTGATAAAAATCATATTCTATGTAATAAAAAGGCAACAATACACACAATCTATTCAATTTGATGAAAGGAAAAAAAAAAAATTACCTGCAAGGTTGTAGGTGGGGCGAAGAGGAGAAAGGAAGAATGTAGCAAATAATTGTAAAATATGTAGTAGAAATAATAAAACACCAAAAAACTGTGTATATATAATGAAAATTTTAGGTTGTGAAGAAGATGATATGAACAAAAAAAAGTAGTTTAAGTGAAACTCAAATACTTTTATTTTTTTATTTTATTATTAGGAAAAAGATGACATAAGATGTAAATTTATCCAAAAAAAAAAAAAACGTAGGAAAAAAAATGCAAGTTCTATCTTCTTCTTTTTTCTTTTTTTTTTTCTTTTTTTTTTTTTTCTTTTACGCTTTTTAAAGAAACGTAGGAAAAAAAAATGCAAATTCAATCTTTTTTTTCTTTTACGTTTTTTTCTCTCTTTTTTATTTAAATTCTATCCTTAGGTAATTCTATTATATTGATTTTAGGTTTGTTGATAACATTTTAGATAGATGCAACTGTTATAGTTGTAAATTAAATACTACTTTATTTCATTATTTGATTTGTTATATTTATCCAAAAAATACGTATATATCTATTCTTAAAATCTAAAAATTTATTAAAATTTTTGCAATTTGGTGAAGTCACTTGGCGCAACCACGGCATTTAAGTCGAACTTTTATTTATATATATATATATATATATATTATTTTTTTTTTTTGATAAACAAACTTTTATTATATATAATATGATATGATATGATATATATATTTTGATGGATCATAATTTATAATATGATAATTAATACAAACAGCATCGTAATGAAATTTCGCAAACAAAGGATTGCGAAATTTCCCAATAGTCACAAGATTATATTAGTTTATTATTACATGATGAGACTAAAAGTAGATGTGCATTAACCTCTTTATTGCGATTTCTTATACGACTTTCACCAAAAGATTTTTATTTTTATTTTTTATTTTAGAATATTAAGTATTGTAACATACATACAAAAAGAGGGATTTTCATCAAGATTGGTTTATCGGACACGTAGATAAAGTAACCACCCAAGATTCCAATGTGACGCATCAACATATCTCTACTGTTTGTTATAAAAAAAAAAACATATCTCTACTGCAATTTCTCTAATGACTCTCACCAACCACAAAAATCTTCTCTGGATATAGCAAATTTCCTGATTTCAGCATTGGAAAAATTGCATTCCATACAAAAATCAATCTAATGCTACTTAAGAAAACAATCATAGAATCCTACTACTTTTTTACCTGCTGAATATCATAAAATGCTACTTATTAAAAAAGATACTCCCGTTGTTCATCACTGAATTGAATATGCAATAACGTAGCTTGATACATCAAATTAATATAATATGAGTAGAACGCTAAAAAAGAGACACCTCCAAAAATTTGTCAAATCAATCAAAAGGAAGCTAAGATTCCAATTACACAACTGATACTTGACTCTAGGATTATTTATTTAATCCCAGATTTAATTTCTCCAATATTTTACAATAACTTCAAATTGTATGATCATATCTATTTTAAGGAGAAAAAGAGAAGAAAAAAACTCCAAATTCATATGCAGTTTCAACTAACTTTTAGGTTTATGACCCAAAACTGCAGTAGACAATAGACTGAAATGTGTAATGGGTATGTTTGGTTCGTAGGAAAATATGGAGGATGGAATGAAGTTTTCCCTTGTTTGTTATGGAAAACTCATAAATTTCCTGCTCTTCCGGTTCTCTACCACCCACTTTTTCATTCTCTTTGCCAAACTGACCCATAAGGACTAGATATGTAAGGTTTAGAGCACTAGCTTTGGGGGTGTAAAAAAACCCCACAGTTATTATTTTAGCAACCAAAACTAAGAAATAGAGCTCCATCTAAGTATAGGAATCGAAAATCTTTTAGCATCTGTGAACAGTCAGGTTGTGTATATCCAACCTGACTGTTCACGGTTGTAAACGTAAATATAAATATTTTATTTTCTCTCTCATACTTTAATCTCTCTCCTTTTCTCTCACACTCAGACTCCCTCTCTCCTCTTCTCTCATGCTCTATCTTGTCCTTCTTTGGCTCCGATTTCCTCTCAATAGGCTCCGATTCAGAAATCCTCTCCATGGCACACCATATTCAGATTTCCTCTCAATGGCACACCAGATTTCCTCTCCATAAAATTTTTCAACCTCACGCTTGCCTTGACGTCTCAAACAATGCTTGATCTTTCACAAACCCCACGGGGGGTGTGGTGGATTTTAATCGGCGACAAACAGTGGGTTTTGGTGGTGGGTTGGGTGTTTGAGATTTTTTTGTTGATGTGGTTGGGTGGTGGGTTTGTGGACTTTCGTTTTGGGCTTGGATGAAATCGGATCGACGGTGACATTGACTCGGCGTTTTTCAGTGGACTTTTGTGGGTTTGCCGCCGTGGGCCTTGGATTTGCTCGCCGTGGGTTTGGGTTTTGCTTGCCGTGGGTCTAGTGCTCACCGTGAGTTTTTTTTTTTTTTTTGGTGCTGATTTTTGCTTAGTCATGATCTTCCACAAACCCCACAATAGTGGGGTGGGTTTTGACGTGGGTTAGGCAAAATGTGGGTTTTGGTGGTTGTTCACGGTGGTGGGGCGGGTTTTGACGAGGGATAGGGAAAATGTGGGTTATGGTGGTTGTTGATGTTTGTGGTGGATGGTGACGGTGAGTACTTTTTTGTGGTGGTGAGTTGCAGTGATGGTGGGGGGTTGAGTTTTGATGGTTGTGGTTTGGATTTTTAGTGGTAGTGGTGGCAATTATTTTTGGGTAATATTGGTGGTGACAATTTTTTTGGAGGTAATTTTGGTGGTGACAAATTGGTGTTGGTGACTGAGTTTTGGAAGAGAAGAGATAGAAACATAATTTTGTATATTATGTGTAATTTATATTATTTTAATGAGTTGTATATAAAAATAGAAACTAAAATGTTGGATGAATTGTAAAATAAAATGGTAAAATAAATAAAGTAAGTTTTGAGATTATAAAATTTAACTTTTTTGGCATTCTAATGCTAATGCTCTAAAATCCACATGTTATTAACTCCAAGTCTAGAAATTGAAATGTTAAGTAAATTGTAAAATGAAATGATAAAATAAATAAAGAAAATTTTGAGATTATAAAATTTAATTTTTTTGGCATTTCGAATGCTAATGCTCTAAAATCCACATGCTATATTAACTCCAAGTCTCCAAACCACACAATCAGATTTTGAGACAAGATGATATTATTGGTGGCACTTTCCAACTTGCATCGTGTGTAAAGTGTAGACAACTTCATCATTAGCAGATACCCAAGAAAATAGGAAAATTCAGCGTGTTTCAGAAACATGCATCTTCTCCCTCACAAGGGGGTAGACCCTATATATTCAGCATGTTTCGGAAGCATGCATCCTCCCCCTCACAAATGGGTGGACCTCACATGTGTAGGGTCTACTCCTTTGTGAGGGGAATGATGCATGTTTCGGAAACATGCAATATATTCTCACAAGAAAAGAGAGGTGCAGGTGGGCAATCACACAAATGCAAATGCAAATGCACATGCATGCCCATGTGTGCGCGCGCAGAGAGAGAGAGAGAGAGAGAGAGAGAGAGAGAGAGAGAGAGATTTAATATTTGTTCAATAGCTTCCTCTCCCTCACAAGGGGGTGGACCCCACACATTCAACATGTTTCGAAAACATGCAATACCTTCTCACAAGAAAAGAGAGGTATGAGTGGGCAATCACACAAATGCAAATGCACATGCACACCTATGCGCATGCGCACAAAGAGAGAGAGAGAGAGAGAGAGAGAGAGAGAGAGAGAGAGAGAGAGAGAGAGAGAGAGAGAGAGAGTTTAGTATTTATTCAATAGCTTCCTCCTCCTCACAAAGGGGTAGACCCCACCATTCAACATGTTTCGGAAACATGCAATACCTTCTCACAAGAAAAGAGAGGTGCGGGTGGGCAATCACACAAATGCAAATGCACAACCACGCCCATGTGCGCGCGCATAAAGAGAGAGAGAGAGAGAGAGAGAGAGAGAGAGAGAGAGAGAGAGAAAGAGAAGTTTAATATTTGTTCAATAGCTTCCTCCCCCTTACAAGGGAGTGGACCCCACACATTCAGCATGTTTCGGAAACATGCATCCTCCCCCTCACAAGAAAAGAGAGGTGCGGGTGGGCAATCACACAAATGCAAATGCACATGCACACCCATGCACGCGCAGAGAGAGAGAGAGAGAGAGAAGTTTAATATTTGTTCAATAACAATCATAAGTTCTGCAGAACTTGTTTCCAGGCCTCCAAACGGAACGAAATCAGAATTCAAACTTAGAGGGGTAGAAGTTCTTTGTTCAAAAATTTTTAAAAATTGAAATATCACTACTAGAGGTTGACAACAATGCATTATTAATATTTATTTTTCAATTATTTGTATTTTTTATTTTGAAAAAAAAAAATTCACAAATGACAATTTATAATCAAGAGTTTTGTAAATTGTGATTTATAACTATGTTTTTTGTTGGCTTTAATTCTGTATTAAATTTGANTTTGATGTAAGGATTATGTGAAAATGAGGATTTCACGACTGGCTTGCGAGTACCAACTTGCGAAATAGGCCACGCAAGAAGCACATGTTGGAATTTGAAAAGTCTTTGACAAGTTGGATTTCACAAGTCATTCGCAACTCAGACCAAGTCACGAGTGAAATATTCAAACATTGTAAAGTACACTAATTGCTATTTTCTTCTTTCTTGATCAAAGTAACATCCCCATCATTTTCATTAATAAAGAAATGAAATTACAATATTTGAATATTGAACTACGTGATTTTGATTTTCGTAAATAGTACGCTACAATGTCTAATCAAGAAGTAAATAGCAAGAATAGAAAAGCAAGTCAACGGAATTGTATCGTACCATGAGCAATAAGGCTTATAAGTCTTAACCCAACGTAACAATAAGTCAATAACAAAGAAAAAGTCTTTTGCTAGGAAACTTGGGAGGCTAGCTAGACACAAAATATTTGGTCGCAATTTGCTATTCACAGTCAAATGACACGGAGTTATGATTGAGTGGGAGGTTTATGTGCAATAAAAGAACCATTTTTCTACAAAATATTAAAAGCAGTTTATTAGGGACGGGACCAAGATTCAAACTTAGGGGGTAAAAGTTCTTTGTTCAAAGATTTTTAAAAATTGAAATATCAACACTAGAGGTTGACAATAATGCATTATTAGCATTAATTTTTTAATTATTTGTATTTTTTATTTTGAGAAAAAAAACACAAATGACAATTTATAATTAAGAGTTTTGTAAGTCAATTGGAATGTCCTAATATTTTCAAGATCTAACCAAGATTAGTCCGATTCTTTATTCTATCAACATTATAAATTAAAAAACAAAAATTATGTACTCTTTTCACATAATTCTATAACTAATAACTTCATAATGCTATATATATAGTTAAAATATTCTTATAAAAAATACAAAAAATATAATTAAAAGTTCAAATCTATGTCAAGCATTATATTAATAAAACAGCTAAAATAATGGTTAATAATATCATGCATTAATATTCAGCATAAAAATGGGTAAGACAATTATTGGTGTCTTGGTAAGGTTGAGAAGTTTTCCTTTCAAAAATTGCAAGTTTGAAAAAATAGTAAAACAAAAAATTAAAAGAAATCTATTAAACAATCACATAATAATTGACGGTAACTTTGAGTTTTTAACTAAGTAAATAATAAAATTTTTCCCGTCATTACATTAATTTGGTTAAGTCACAAAATTTATTACCAATAGACTAATCTCACACATGCTTTGATGGCAGTTTATGTAAGACACAAAACAATAGATTGTTGTTGTTTAACACATGTATTACCATTTATGCATGCATGCTAAGTGTGTTCCAAAGTTAACAAAACATTAAAAAAAAATTCTACCATTCAAAAAATAGATAAATTTTTTCCACTGGTTGAGTTAAAGACATCAACTGATCCAAGTTGTTGGTGATTAACTGGTGTGTGGATGGAGTGATCAACAATATAAGAGTTGTCTCTGTGTCTATGAGGTGGAGTCATTTGAGAGAGGCATAGAGCTCTCAAATGAGAGGGAGAAATTAGGTAAAAGTTATTGGGTTTTTGTGATTTGTTCTAGGATTTGTAATTGATTTGATGTTATTGTTTTTGCTTAAACCAGATTTATGATTTGTCCAAAGATTTTCTATTATCTGGATATGTGTTTTTTTTTTTTTTTTTTTAAAAAAGATTTTTCTTGTTATCTATTTTTGAGATTTTCGGGTCATCTTGTCAATTTTTTGGGGGAGGGGGGCCAGGTATATAAAATTTAGACCTTAATATAAATTTTTTGTGTAAATATATATACTATAAGATTTTTTTTTCAAAGGCTGGGGGGCCATGGCCCCCTTCAACCCTAAGGCAGTTCTGTCCCTACCTTCAAATATCATCTCGTTTAGAGTAGCATGAATTTGCCCATTTTAACTAGGGGAAAGAAAAATTCAAGCCTAGTCTAGTGGAGATGTAGCACATATTTATCGTTGGGAAATATAAGATTTATTTATTTAGTTATTTGCTTGAGTTGGGCAATATAAGACTAACAAACAAAAGCAATGACATGAATATATAATAAAATTGCTTACTCAAGCAGGATCCTTTTCAGTTTGGCTTAATTTTTTGAGTAGCAAATTCTTTTTTAAATCTAATGATTTAAATTAAGATAAACATGGACCCTTCAAAGAAAACCACAAGCTAGTAATATAGAAGCCGCCCCCCCCACCCCCCTTTTTTTTTTCCTGAAATGATGGAGATTTGAGCATCTCAGTATAACTGTTAAGACATATGTGTTTCACATGTTAGGAACATATGTCACTATTTTATGTAATTAGCTAATCCTTTGAAAAAACGCACTTTACTTGTAATTGGATAGATCTAGAATGTGTTTGATAATTCAACAACCTTGTTTCAAGTTCAAGTGTTAAAGCCATGCAAGTCTGTTCAAGAACCATATCAAAAAGTGCTGTTCATTAAAACTCGACAGCTAGCATCTATCGAGGTTTAAAAAGCTGTTGAAGCTCGTGGCTCGACAGCTAGCTCGATAGATGACTATCTATCAAGGTTTATGAAACTCAGAATTTTTGGTTTGTTTTTCATTCAATCCGTGAATGTATGTTTGGAATTTATTTTCTCACAACCCTAAACATATATAAGGATTATTTTAAGGCCCGTTGATGGTGACACAAGTTGCATAAGAGCAAATTTCACAAGTGTGAAGAAGAGTGTGACCGGAAATCTGTTTTGCCCTAGTTCTTGAAGAAGCTGCTGTGTTTGTACATCGTAGGGTTTTATGACCAAGCAACTTCATGATCTGAAGAACTTTGCAGCCAACAACCTTCTCTAGTTGGTGATTGAAGTCACATACTGGGATCCGTGCAATCGGTTAGTCATGTACTGGGAGCCGTGCATTGAAAGGAAAGATTGTCACTACAGAACAAGTCCAATTGGGTATTGGGGTAAGGGTTCAACTGTAGGTTGGTATAAAGTACTAAGATTCCTTTATTTGTTATTTCTTTAATTTAATAATAGTGGATTCTCGGGAGTGGTGACCTTAAAATCACTCGGTGGAGTTTTTGTCGTGTAAGTTTTTCCCATTCGAAAACAAATCACCATGTCAATTTAATTTTCGCTGCATACTTTAGTTAATTGGTGATTTGTTTGTGCTACCACTACTTTGCATGTTAATTTGATTAATTAATTAATTTATCACAAGAGGTCAATACGTTTTTGGCCTATCAATAACATTAGTATTTCGGGCTACCGGTTCAACTAAGAACCACAAGAAATCATCAAGAGATCATTGGAGTCCTACTTGTGGAATATATTTCAACAATTTACTTTTGTGACTAAGCAAAAAGGAACAACATGTAAATCTAATTATAAACAATAGCACAAATAGATGTGATAAGAAAAAATAATAAATAAATACTGCATATATAAGAAAAAATTTGCAAAATAATTAAAAACTTATAGATCAAACGCGTGAAGTATGAATGATACAGATCAAGCCTTATATTTGACACAATTTCCTTAAAGCAGATTCTGCCCCTCACACAATTTGTGATGCTTTGAGACTCACGGATGTCTGCCTTTTAGGATAAAATGATTTACAACACGGAGAAGAAGCACACAGGGTTCATGCTCTGTGAACTAATTTATGCCTCTTTCTCTCTCTTTGATTTAAATGTTAATGTACAAAATATTTTCTTTGGGAAAGTTTCTCAAAAGTTGTTTTTCATGAATGATGGACTATAAATATATACGTTACTAAACAAATACACTGTTTCAGAAATAACTGTTGTATACAAACTTACTGATTCAAAAAATAAAATATTATTATTATTATTTAGACAAGAGGGCCCAGTCCGCATATGCTTAAAGCCCAACTTAATATCCAACCTGTGAGCATATAAATTCGTATTCTCTATCATTTTCTATGTGGGACTCAAAGATTCTCATAACTTCAATATCATGTTCAAGTGGACACATTAAGAGTTAATTTCTTATTTACTCCGTAATATTGATTTTGCACATTTAACTGTTTAAGACCAATCGAATAAATTATGGTGTGATACACGGGACGGAAACCCGCACAACATGTAGAAATGCTTTAAAACCAAAGGGATAAAGTATGGTGTGATACATGATACGGCTACCCGCACAAGATAAAGAAATGCTAAAATACAGAGTTCTGCATAAGATAAATAAATCTTTCTATGAGCCCAAAAAAAAGAGTACAACTTTTGTTTAAATTAAATAAGAGTTTTATTTAAATAAAAATTACAGACCAAATCCATTATCAGCTTTACTGAATAAAAATGACAATTATTAGTTTATATTGTACAGTTCATTTAAATCTTACATGAATTTCACAATGTAAACTAATAGTTTTAAAAACATATATCAAATATAAAATATAAAAAGTGAAAATAGAAAGAAAAAACGTAATAGCGAGACTTGACGCCGTTTGATCCAGCGATTTAGAATTACTAATCACCAAAATGTTGTCGCCGTGCCTGCGCGCGCGCGCGTAAGAGAGAAGCTCTAAAAACCGTGCATTTAAAGCTCCAGCATTTTGTGGACAAAAAACGTTGATTTTGTAGGTCAACAAGTCAACCAAGGAAAAATCAATTTCTCATGCATTACATTACAATAATTCCCAAACCTTTTTCTTTTCTGCCAGGAGTGAGTCATTTGGTTATGCTTGTCATTCCATCCGCCCATTGTTGTCCATTTTGTCTTTCTTTTTCATCTACCTGCACCGTGTGTTACAGACAATGGGTATAAGCTGGGTTTGCCGTGCTGTTCTTCTTTACCTTGTTCCTTTTCTAAACCTTTTTCATATCTCAGTGATTGCAATGCCTGGTAGTTTTCTGACAGTAAAGTCTTCTACTTCGTGGACCAACAGTCTTTCTGCTCCTCATTCTGTGAAATTCGATGATGGATCATTTGTGACAATCATACTTACCCATGGATCACCCGATCCCTATGGATATGCTTGCGGTTGTGGCTTCTTATACAATCGAACATACAACAGTTCTCTTTTTGTCATTTTTAGTCTGTATTACGAGGACGGCAATACTACGGGATCTTATCATCCGGAAACAGTATGGTCAGCTAACCCAAAGAATCCGGTTAGCCTTGATGCGACTTTACAGCTTACTTCGGAAGGAGGTTTGGTGTTAGAAGATGCTAATGGAACTAAAGCGTGGTCAACAAATATCAGCAACAAATCTGTGGTTGGCCTAAACTTAACCGAGGACACCTGCAACCTCATGCTGTTGGATGACAAGAATGCAACAATTTGGCAATCTTTTGATCACCCAACGGACACGCTGGTTCTTGGCCAAAAGTTGCTAAGAGGTCAGCAACTCACTAGTGAAGGAGGAATGTTTTCATTCTCAATCACTAGTGAAGGTTTGTTTTTCTATATCAATTCTAATCCTCCCGATATCTATTTGAATTTGCTTTTTAGTTCAAATTTTAAATACAATTACTCTCAATTTTGGAATCATAGTTTCGCTATCTTCGAACTTGATGATCCATTACCTCACATTCCTTTTAAATTTGAACCCAATTCAAAGTACATGAAACTTCGGCCTGATGGACATTTGAAAGTGTATGATGAGTACTGGATCGAAGCTCTTGATTTTCTCAAACGAAGAATTGGTTTTTGTGGTTATCCTACGGTTTGTGGCAATTATAGTATTTGTACAAATGAGCAGTGTAGTTGTCCGCTACCCATAAATGGAACAAACCATTTTCAGCCCATCAATGACAGGCAGCCAAACCATGGATGCTCTCTAGTTACTCCCTTGTCTTGTGAATCTTACAAAAATCACATCCTTACAGAGCTCGAGAACATCACATACTTTCCCTTTCAAAAATACCTCCCAGATATACATCCAGACCACCGAGATATAAGTTTAGAGAGTTGCAAAGAGTCTTGCTTAAAAGTCTGTTCGTGCAAAGCCGCGATTTACAATACGAGCAACCGTGTTGGGAATTGCTATTTACGATCCCAAATTTTTTCAATGATGTACGCTGATGAAAGAGATATAAGAGAAGACACCTACTTTAAAGTATTTATCAAGGTGCAGAATGTTCCTCTTCCTCCTCTTCCTCCTCAGCAGCAAAAGCATTGGATTGGAATAATATTGGGATCCAGCCTCGCATTTGTTCTGTTTCTTTTAATTGGATTCTTTGTTTTTCTATTTTGGAAGAAGGAAACTGCTAATGAAGCGGAGGAGAATTATTTAAATCATGTACCAGGAATGCCCACAAGGTATTCTTATGATGATTTGCAAGTAATAACAAATAATTTCAGTAAGGAGCTGGGTGGGGGAGGATTTGGCACAGTTTTTGAAGGAACTCAAATTGACAACACAAAAGTTGCAGTGAAGCGTCTTGATGGTTTTAATCAAATCAATAAATCATTTTTAGCCGAGGTTGAGACAATTGGCAGCATTCATCATTTCAACTTGGTAAGACTGATTGGATTTTGTGCTGAGAAATCTCATAGGCTTCTTGTTTATGATTACATGTCTAACGGGTCTTTAGACAAATGGGTATTTCACAAAAATCCTAAGATGTTGCTTGATTGGCAACATAGAAAGAAGATCATCCTTGACACAGCAAGGGGACTAACTTATTTGCATGAGGAATGCAGACTGAAGATAGTTCACTTAGACATAAAACCCCATAACATCCTCTTAGACGAGAATTGTAATGCAAAAGTCTCTGATTTTGGGTTGTCTAAACTAGTTGATCGAGATCAGAGCCAAGTTGTGACAACCATGAGAGGAACTCCTGGCTATATGGCTCCTGAATGGTTGAATTCAATAATTACAGAAAAAGTAGATGTATATAGCTTTGGAGTAGTGCTTTTGGAGTTATTATGTGGAAGGAGAAATTTGGATCGCTCTCGGCCAGAAGAAGAAATGCATCTACTTGATCTTTTTAGGAAAAAGATTGAGGAGGAACGGCTATTGGATCTAGTTGATAAGAACAGTGGAGATATGCAATTACATGGCAAAGATGTTGTGAATATGATGATGGTTGCCGCTTGGTGTTTGCAAATTGATTTTACAAAGAGGCCTTCCATGTCTACGGTGGTTAAGGTCTTGGAAGGTGTTGTGGATGTTGAATCTAACTTAGATTATTGCTTCTCAAATCCACCTTTACCAAACACGAGAGCTAGAGTTGATAACCAGGACGGGCATATTGTTGCTACTACCCTAGTATTGCCTTCAGTTCTATCAGGACCACGGTGACTTTTCAATGTCTTTCCTTGTTTGACAAATGAGGTAACTTTAGTACTTCTACTAAACTCTTTCATCTAATAACTAATATTAGTAGCGTAAATTTTTATATAGCAACCTCAACCAAATCATCTGTGTCGCAGATTATTGGTAATAGTTTGGCTGCTCTATTACTAACATATATGTTTATTTAACATTGTTGATATTCAGTGTGCAATATAGTAAGTTTGCAGAGAAGTTATAGTCGTATTGTGTATAGTTCATTATTATAATTTTTTTCTTGCAACTAGTAAACTCTTCTTGTTTAAATCACATGAGAATGGTTGGAAATATGTGATCAAGTTTGTATATTGAAGTTCCTATGATTAGAATAATGATTAAATGGTTAAATTAATTATTTTTCATTAATTTAAAATTTTGAGACAAATAGTAATATATCATGGTATTAAAGTAAGTGGTCCTAAGTTTGAATCTCATCTTCACCCAAACCCTGCTTTTAAAAATTAAAAATTTTTAGGTCGCACAACTTGAACTCTTAAATAATAAGATTATGTAGTTTTTGATCTTCAGAAGCAGTTAGAAGTGAAAATAACTTTCTCCAAGCATGTCAATTACAACCTATTCAACAGAAAGTTTTGAACACTCTCTCTCTCTCTCTCTCTGGAGAGATACAGAGAGAGAGGTCTATTGGTGCACATTAGCTCCTCTATGCTCGAGTGCGCTTGAGGCTCATTAGCTCTGTCTAGAGCAGAGCCTTTTTGAGATCTACGAGCATTTTTAACATAGGGGATGGTAAGATTTTACTAATTGGTAGCCTTTTTGAGATCTAAGAGCATTATTGACATAGGGGATAGTAAGATTTTACTAATTGGTAGTGCGGCTACACAATAAAATTTCATTATAATATAAAATGTAAATAATCACTGCCAATGCTCTTGGAGTCTCAAATTTTATTTATTTATAGATGAATTACCAGTCAAGACACGCAGCTGAAGCTGCACAAATACATCCAAGCACCAAGGTACACATAACATGGAATGAACCTTTTTAATGGAATAGTGGTGATAGTGTTTAGGTGAAAGGGTATTGATGAGGAAATGGGATTAGAGTAGGAATTGACTTGTTGGAGGGACCATAATTTGACTCCCTACAATCACTTTAAAAATAGGCCCGCTGGGCACGATATCGAATGTCATAAAAGATTTAGGTGTGTCTTTCTCATCATCAATTGATTTTGAGGTGGAATGACACAGCACACGATTCGAAAAACAGTATCAGAGTCAAGGTCATGGATTGGAGTTGTGGGAGTGTCATTGTAAGGGAGGGATTGTCAGGAGGGCCACAATTTGACTCCTTACAACCACTCTAAAAATAGTCCCACGAGATGCGATGTCGAATGCCATAAAAGATTTGAGTGTGTCTTCCTCATCACTAATTAGTTTTGAGGTAAAATAACACACCTCACAGTTTGGCATGACTTATTTGAGGAGTCACCCTCCAAAGTTTAGAGGTAAGAGGATAATTAGAGAAGATAGTTGAGAATACGAGAGAAACTGTATTAATATTCATCAATGTCCATTTTTGGCTAGAGTACAAGATCTTATGGCTGGTTACAAATGGTACAGGCATATATCTCACTAGCCTATCAGGTTACAGACCTATTAACTAACCTATAACAACCTGATTTAGTAACTGCTACTTAAAGAGCTTAACAAAACTTAACAGTGACTGCCACTAACAACCTTGAACTAGCAGACCTACACTAACAGCTCATACATCAGCTATGCTCCTGTTGTTGCACCAGCTTGGATCAGAGCTCCTGTGTTGCACCAGCTTCATGAGATAACACTCAAAGCTATACCAATCAGCAAAAGTGAGAGTACATAGCCTATGTGTGGTAAGAACAAAGTGGCATGCCACAGTAAAAACTTCCGCAGAAACAGTCAAGATTTCAGTTTACTTGCCAAGTAAAAAAAGGAAAAAAACCGCTTCCTTAATGAATAAAGAATTCAGTTTACTTCCCAAGTACAAATAGAGGCATCTTCCAATAACAACATGGCACTTTGGTTACCACTTGAGACTTGACCTCAATGGCTTGTATTACACTTTCCTCATTCTTGAGTCGGCCTCAAATATCCTAGCATTACTTCGTTGCAAAACATGATATACAACAAATCTCATACTAGTTCACACAAAACTTCAGACTCTTCCCCTTCAGATCGTGCAAACCCCCCATTCAACAAGGCTGGACCATCTCAAACTCAGACTTCCTATATAAGGCTAACAAACAAAAGCAATGATTTGAATATATAGATTTGTAAATTCAATCATAATCCAACTCTACTTGACTCAATTTGTGAGTAGCAAATACTTTAAAGATAATGGTTTAAATCATAATAAATAAACATTGGCTCTTCAAAGACAACCTCTTGCAAGTAATATAGAAGCCCACCATTTTTTTGGCATGACTGATGTTTGGGCTATGTGCTATGTGGAGCATGGTTTTGTGTTCGATCTAGTTTGATTTAGAGTTTGATTTATCTTGTCTTGTTTTGGACCTGTTTTTGGGGTTATATATATTGTTGCTTCATAATTAGAGTTTGATGTACTGTAAGCCACTTCTGTACTACTCTCTCTAGCATAGTGAAAATCATTGCAACTTCGTGGATGTAGGCATATTGCCAAATCATGTAAATCTTTATGTTGTGTGATTGTTCTTAGCATGTTCTTCTCTGTTTTTTTGCTTCTCACAGGTTTTCAGAAATTAAAGTAAATTTCAAACAATGGAGATGCAGCATCTCAGTAAACTTTCAGGCTAGATGTGCAACTAAGAACCACAAGAAATCATCAAATCTGTGCCGTCAACTTGAGGAAGACGATTGATTTCCAAATTGACTTATTGTATTATAAGCAAACATTAATAATAGTAGAGCTCAAACAAGACAAACTGTCAGTGGAGTCCTACTATTGATTGCAAGACTGCAATAGGTTTCACTAGCTCTCATATCTCTGGAATCTTCTTCCCCCTAAAGGATGAGGTAGAGGGTGTGAGGTTGCAAGTTTGAGACCCAATAGTTGCATGTGTAAATTTAGCAACAAAAATACTTAAAATATCGAATGAGAATTTTTACAACTACATCTTTACAAGCACAGTAATTACATCAAATACTAGCAATCTGCATAGTATTTGACAGTAGAATTTTCATTTTTCTCAAAAACTGAGATACACACATTTATTTCAAGTGCTTACAAAAAAGATAAAAGCCTTGCTGTATGTCAAGCTCACATACATTTTAATGCATTTGTCCAATGTTTCCACGAACACTGAAGGCAGGGCAGAAGTAAGCATATAATCTAATCAAAGCAACAATTCAAGAGAACCTAGTACGAGTATTTACACTAACAAATCAGCTATTCGCTATTACATTCAACTTATTCAATATCTAGATGACATACATAAAGAACACAATCTGTCAGCATAAGTTACGATAACCTTCAACATGTCCCAATGAGTACTTGGCATATATAATTTGAGGAAAACCACCTTCATAGGGATAAACCTTAAGAACAACAAATCTTACTTCAACCAACAGAAAAGTATGCTTAAATAACTTTTCAAAGTTTTTTTAAGGTCCAGTTGCCAGTTGGTCTTGTTAAACTTGCGGCCTTGCCCCATTTACAGAGAAGACAGAAACTGCAGTTGTAAAACAGCTTGAAAATTAGATAAGCTAACAAAGATGAATCTTGATTCCATTATAATCAAATTCAAACTTCCAGAGTATGTCAAAGACTCCTCCAATATCACTTAACATTTTAATTTAATTAAGGCAAGAATATTATTTTCGCTAGTAAAGGAAGATTGTTTTCGCTCTCTCTCACCCGCGAAGGGTTGTTTGCTTATATCAATTATAATCCTCTCCAGCCCTATTTTTCTTATAGGCCATATAGTTATCATCTTGAACACAGTTATTTTCAAATTCTGAATCAAAGCTTAGCTTTCTTCATAGTTGATCTATTACCTGAACCATATGCTGAATTACTCTTTCCTTCAGCATTAGCATCACAGTACCTGAGAATTGGGCCCGGCAGACACTTGAGATTGTATGATAGGGTTTGGGTGGAAGTTGGTGATATTATTTCACAATCTATTCATTATTGTGGCTACCCTACGGTATGCGGCAGTGATGGTGTTTGTACAGATGAGCAGTGCAGTTGTCCTCAATCCATAAATGGAACAAGCTATTTTCAGCAAATCAATGACAAGTTGCCTAGCTATGGATGCTCCCTAGTTACTCCCTTGTCTTGTGAAACTTCCAAAAATCAGATTCTTTTAGAGCTCGAATACATCACATACTTTCCCTTTAGTACAGACCCCCTCAATATAAATCCAGATCACCATTGTATAAACTTAGAGAATTGTAAGCAGGCAAACTTAAAAAGTTGTTCGTGCAATACGGCTATTTATAATTCAAGCAACCGTGTGGAGAATTGCTATTTACAATCCAACATTTTTTCATTGATGTCCATCGATGAAGAAATGGATACTTACTTTAAAGTATACATCACGGTGTAGAATGACAATGTTCCTCCTCCACATCAAAAACATCAGATAGAAAGAAATAATATTGGGGTCCAGCATCGCATCTTTCTTTGTACTACTTCTTTTAATTGGAATCCTTATTTTTCTATCTTAGAAGAAAGAAATGCTATTGATGCTGAAGAGTATTAGTTAGATTATGTACTAGGAATACTGAGATATTCTTATGATGATTTACAAGCCATCATAGAAAATTTCAATAAAGAGCTTGGTGGGGGAAGGTTTGGCACTGTTTTTGAAAGGACTCTAACTAACAACACTAAAGTTGCAGTGAAGCGTCTTGAGCGTTTTGGTCAAATCAAGCAATCATTCTTAGTTGAGGTCGAGATAATTGGTAGTATTCATCATTTAAACTTGGTGAGACTGGTTGGATTTTGTGCTGAGAAATTTCATAGGCTTCTTGTTTATGAATACATGTCCAATGGTTCTTTAGATAGATGGCTATTTCATAAAAATCCTAAGATGTTGCTTGATTGGCAACATAGAAAGAAGATATATATGAGGAATGTTGGCAAAAGATAGTTCACTTGGACATAAAACCCCATAACATTCTTTTGGATGAGAATTTTAATGCAAAAGTCTCTGATTTTAGGTTGTCTAAACTAGTTGACCATGACCAAAGCCAAGTTGTGACAAAAATGAGAGGAACTCCTAGCTAAATGGCTCTGGAATGGTTGAGTTAATTATTTTACAGAAAAGGTAGATGTGTATAACTTCGGAATAGTCCTCTTGGAGATATTGTGAGAAAGGAGAATTTTTTATTGCTCTTAACCAGAAGAAGCAATGCATCTACTTGAACTATTCAAGAAAAAGATTGAGGAGGACCGATTGTTGGATTTGGTTGGTAAGTACAGTGAAGATATGCAATTACATTAAGCATAAATTGTGAGTAGGATGAGGGTTGCAGCATGGTGTTTGCAAAATGATTTCACAAAGAGGCCTTCCATGTCCATGGCAGTTAAGGTCTTGGAGGGTGTTGTGAATGCTAAATTTGACTTAGATTATTGCTTTTTGAATCCACCTTTACCAAACTCAGTAGCTAGAGTTGATAAACAAGAAGCGCATGTTACTATTGCTACTCCAATATTGCCTTCAGATCTATCAGGTTCACGGTGGCTTTTCACTGAACCCTCTTTCGTTGCTTGGCAATTGAGGTAATTTCCATACTTTTAATAAATTCTCATGTCCAATGTCCTAATATTAGTAGATCAAATTTTGATGGGAGCTTCCAACCCAAGTCATTAATGTGGCCATTAATTGGCAAAAGCATGGCTTCTTTATTAGTCCCATATGTTTCTCTACTTAACATCGATCAAGTCCTATATAATAAATGTTTTTTCTGTAGGTGACGCTAAAATTTCCGTTTGAGTGGTACTATTTGTTATATTGTAGTGTTTCCTGCTAAGGATCAATGTATAATATTGTTTTTGTAAGTTTGTACAGAATTTGCAGTCTTGCCATAGTGATTTTGTAGTTTGTATGAAATAAGTCTTCAGTTCCCCTGAGCTCAAAGAAAAGGAGGGGAAAAAAGAAAAGAAAAGAAAAGAAATCTCTTTTTACTGCTATAAAAGTTAAAATAAAAGTTTGACTTTCTGCTAGGTGATCAAACTTAATGAGTAGCACGCGAGTTGCAACTAACCCGACCCAAAAATTACCCGACTGTGAGACCTGACACTCAATCCGAACAGACTCAGACCTGCCCAAAACAGGTTGGTCGGGTCCTGCTCAGCCCTACACGCAACTTTGACTGGTGTAATCCTATCCATCTCTTATTCCCCACTCTCATCACACATTCCCCCTTCCAACATGCTCTCTGTAACGAGTGCAACACTAATACATTAAAAAGATTAGTCAAGATACATTTGGGGTTCCTCACAATTACTTATAAGAAAATCCACTTAAAAAAAGGACTCAGCACATGCCTGCCCAACACAAACTCAAACAATCCAACCCTTCTTGCCCCTACTTCACAACAAAAAGCCAACGTTTTTCAAGATCTAGCATCTACATCAATCACGCCAGCAGCCAGAGAAATCATCCAATTCATTCAGCATTCCCATATCAAAATCTCATCTTCACTGACCTGGTGCAATCAACAGCACCTTACAACCAGTCAACAGTTACATCCTGGCTACAAAACAATCAAACAACCTAATTCAGAACAAAACACCAGACAATTAAATTGGTCATCCAAATAGATCCTCCAACAAGACAGATCACCCGAAATCAGCATCAACAAGCAACCAAAAAAATTGACACCCCCCTTACTTTACAACCTTACCTCTCTGAGACACTAAACCTTGAAACACTTGCTTTACTTGGCAAGATCATTGCTGAAAGCTAAATCAACCAAAACAAATTCACAGCAATTAACCAAAGAGCACGGAAATCAAACACAGGCTTATCAATTGCTATACTCAAGCCAAACACTTCCCTTTCAAAATTTAGCACAGAAGCTGACAAAAATAAAATCCTGACCTCCTGTCCATGGAACATAGACGAAAATCACTTGATTCTGAAACACTGGTCACAAGGCTCCCTAACAAAAGAGTTTGATTTCTCCAATCACAACCTTCCCTTTGAATATTTTTTTCTGCAAAAAAAATGCAAAGCTCATCAGCTCCAAAATAGGGAAATTGGTTGGGATCGATCTGTTACAAAATGGGTTCCGATCAAATTGAGGAAATATATGCGAACGAAAGCTGAAATAGAAGCGAACCTGTGGATTCCTGATGGATTGGAGAACAACAAACGATGCCTGGATTGAAAAATGTTTTTAATTTGTTTTTGTTTTCTGTTTTTGTGTTTTTAATTAGAAATAAATCGTTGTTTACTTGGGCTCAAATTTAAGGGAATCTCGTGAATGAGGACACGTAGATGTCGGAATTGAAGAGTAGTCCGAAAATTCTGTCGTTTTGCTTTAAAAAAAAAAAAAAAAAAAACTAGTTAATTAGTATAGCTATGGCTAAGTAACTAATTAATTACTGTTCAGTGATCACATGACATGTCGTTTACATGATTAATAGAAAACGACTATAGCTTTGTATTGCTGCACATTGATTAATAGTAAACAACATTTCAACATTGCTGAACTTCATCTTCAATCTACTTAAATCTTAACATTAAGAAATGAAATCAAACTGTACACAAAAAAGACGCGCAGTCCACAAGGAAGCGGACTGAATAATTTCTCATAGCTTCGAATCTGTGTTCACGGGACCAGGTAAAGAATGCTCTGGATTAATGATGCTGTTTCATTGGGAGGATTATAGTGATAAAAATTGTATAAAGAAACAGTTAACAATTCTGCGGAAACAATCAATATAGTTATGCAGTACCGAATCGGTTACAACTACAAGTAATCATATTGCACCTACAAAAGAAACAAACCCGTTCCTTATTAATGACTAAATATTTTGACAAATCCACGGATCTGTGTGAGCAAGTCCAGGGACAAGGCTTTTGGCTTTATTTTTTTTTGGAGTTGCGTTTTAATTTCATAATAAATTGTTTTGTTTTGATGCTAAGCAAAAAAGTGAAGTTATTATGTCTGCTTTTCTCCTTATATAAGTTGATGGAGTTATGTTGATTAAAATTAGATCATTTGTAGGATTTTTTTCTTTTGGCAATTTTCTTACCATTCAAATTTCATGTATAATCCCCTTTATATCTGTTTTTACTTTTTACTATTTCAGTTTGTTGTGTATGTGATATACTCAATTTTCTCTACTAAATTTGCTAGGATATTTTTTTTACCTAGTATTGGCATTGATTTGACTTAATTTAGATTCAATTTACTTTCCATTTTTCAATTACTCAATCTTTGTTGTGAAGTGTTATAGTGTCAAGGTTTTCTTCCCCATTAATTTACATTTCAAGGTTTGTTGTGACTTGAGCAACATTGGTAATGGAAGTCAACACTTTAGTGAGAGTTTTGTTTTTGTTTATGTGTCCTTAGTATGTTTAATTTTATTTTGTTAATTTATTAATTATTTCCCTTGATATGGGATGTCATAATAGGTTGTTAGTTGTTGCATTTTCATCATAAGGTGAAGATAGAAATTACTCTCATCACTACATGTTGGTCTTCATCATTATCACAAGATGCAGATAGACTTATTTTGTTTTGCTATTCCTCATCTTGTTTAGACAACAATTGACACAAAAACCATAAAAAATAAATAAAAATAAATAAAATATTTGTGAATTCATTAAAACTAATCTTAATTGCTTAAATTTCATAACTCCTTTTAGTGACATGTAATATATATATATATATATATATATGTTAAGCACAATGAAATTTTAATATCATTTTTCTAAGATTTATATGAGAAACAATTGAATTTTTTTAATGTGAGAAAAAATTTATTTGAAATATGGTATTCTTGTTGAAATTTAGTTATTTTTGCAACAATTAAAACAATGTCCAACAAAAAGGAAAAAAAAAAATAGTAACACACAATTAAGAATGTAAAAAATAATAATTGAAAGATATTTGCAATTTCTTTTATAAATAAAAAAATGGGTAGAGGGGGCAACTTAGGTATGATATTTGCATTTTTTAGTAGGCATGAAACATATTTATCTATATTAGCCACTATATCATGCAGTTTTTATTTTGTAAATACATATCTATAGTATGATTAAATTACTATACTATTCTTATTGTCTTTCTATTTTGTTTATAAAATAACTAAAGATTACAATTTTTTAAAGAAAAATTATTGAAATACTTTTTTATACATCGATAGTTAGGGGCGGAGAATTGAACCCTCAATATCTATGTTGGAAATACTATGAGGTGCCAACTAGTTAAATTACAAAATTTTTGTCAAAAATTATTGAAATATTTGAGAAAACTAATAATAAGATCGTGCTGGAAGAGAGAGGGGAGGTGATAAATTTTTATTTATTTATTTATTTTTCTTAAGTTTGCTTATAATAAAAGTAGATTCAATCCTTATTATATTTAGGAAGGTGGCAAGAGTTTTGGAGGTCTCTTTGGATGAAATGGTTGAAATGACTGTTTTCAATTTATGTTAAGATAAATATTACAATATTGTTTTGTTTTGACATAACATTTCAATTTTCAAGGCTACCTACACACACATGTAAATTTAAAGGAGGTTTGAGCTTTCTATTTTGTTGATCAAATCTTTATTCACTGAGGATTTTGTACAACAAATAGATGTTTGCTTGTTATAGCATTTATTTTTCTTATTTACTTGTCTTTCTTGAATATATGAACTTCTAATTGTAGTTTTTTGAGAGATTTATTGAATATTTATTATGTCTCTTTTTACTTTCTTTAAAAATAAAAAGTCTATTTTTACTAATATGATTTCTTTTATTGAAATTAAAATGTTCTATTATTGTTTTTGTACGTAAGTTTAAATATATATTTTACTTTTTTATAGAAAGCCCTTGAGAAAGTGGAGGAGGACATTGAATACCTGCTTCCAAAACATGCTCTCTGATTATTTGAGTGCTTTTTTTGATGGATCAACCGATCAAGGAATTGATATTTATCACAGAGAAAAGAAAGTGATTAAGAAATTAATAATTGTACTAGCTATTGGAAGAACAAAAGTACCGATTCATAAAATCCATGAAGTATTCTTTAATAGAAAGAATTTATTGTTATGTACTTACTAATGGAGAATTGTATTTTAAAATATTAGAGACAACTATGAAGAAGATGTGCTCAATCGATTGCATTCAATTTTGAAGTGTAGAATTTAGCAAAATGGTGATTGGGATACAAAATATTTTTTTGAGATATGTCAATCAATTCTTTCTTTAATGGGTAAAATTCGCCTCTTCATCATAGTGTGTGTAATTGTTATGATTGTCCTTCCAAATTATGTCTTTTAATGTGAGAAAAATGCAAGGACATTTAAATAGATTATTATGTAATCTTTTGACAACTCAAAATAACAATTTAATTATAAGTCCATCCACACAAACTATTTATTACTTTTTTTTAGTAAAAAAGAAAACATAATTTTTCATAAACATATTCTATCAAATGCTAAGTATTTACTTAATTAACTTTTGTTAAGAATTATGAATTATGATGATCATGTAATTCTTTTCAATTGTTGTCATGAATTGAGAATCATTAAAAATATTGACTCTGTCTTTCCTTCAAATAGCCTCTAGAATTAGGAAATATGTAAAACCCTTGGTGTTTCATAACAATTTGTGTCTCTTGTTTTTTCATAACTGTGTCTATTGTCATTCTATAATATTTGTGTCTGTGTTTTTTACATTCTAGAATTTTATGTTATGAATTGAAGAGTCATTAGAATAAAGACAACTCTTGTAATTACACTTGGTTGGAAACTCTATAAAAGGAGGAAAAGATGTGTGAATGAGTGTGGGAGAAAAATGTAAAGAGTGAAAAAAAATGTAGAGATTACTCAAGGCAGTATCTAGTGTAAGAGAAATAGTATTGGAGAGTGCTCTAGGCCGCAGATTTATTTGTGAGAGTTTTGTAAAAGGCGGTAGCCTTATTAATTTGTGGGAGTTTTGTACAAGGCAGTAGCCTTTGTTATTGAGAATTCTGTACAAGGCAGCAGCCTAATTTCTCTTCTTTTGTGAGTTTGAAGTTGTCTCATAAAATATTTATCCCATCTTTCTTGTTTGTGTTTTTTTTTTTTTGTTGCTATTCTTCCTATTAAATCTTCCGCTATTCCAACATAATGCCTAAAAATTTCTGTCATACAATCACAACTCCTTCCCATCACGAATGCTCCTCCTACTATCTTGCCTATTCCACGAGCTCATTACCTCCAAATCCACATCCATAGGCTATCTTTGGAAGGTTTGAAAGATATCATTGCTATGGATAGTCAGGATTTGATTTTATCTTGGGAAAAATAATTAAATAGCAACTACAATTGATGGTACGTTCATTTTACAATATTTTTGCATAAAGTAGTACCAATTAGCTCAAGCTATAGGGGTCAAAACCCTTTTGCCGGTGTTCATTAATTTTGTATTCATTTAATAGATCACTTAAAAACAAACAAAAGCAATGGCATGAATACATAATAAATTTGTTAATTCAATCAGGATCCTATTCAGTTTGGCTCAATTTGTGAGTAGCTAATTCTTTTTTTATTTTTTATTTATTTTATTATTATTTTGGCAAAAATGCAAAACTGACCCTCTAACTTTCAGTCCTCTAACTTTCAGTTTTGTCATTTCAGTCCTCTAACTTTCAATTGTTGTCAATTTGGTACTCCGTTAAACTCTAGTTATGTTCTACCGTTAATTGAGCCAAAACTATGTCGTTTTGACTCTTTTTTTTTGAACGGTTTTAGACCCCTTAAACACACAGATTGCGTAGCCTAGATTAATTAGCCAAGTTGTTACTTAGTCAA
Organism: Quercus suber; assembly: GCF_002906115.3. NCBI lineage: Eukaryota > Viridiplantae > Streptophyta > Magnoliopsida > Fagales > Fagaceae > Quercus > Quercus suber. The sequence goes on from NW_027069478.1 coordinate 2,519,646, forward strand.
ATTAAGCAATTCTAGGTTAAAACAATCCAAACAATCATATCAAGAATATAATGCAGCGGAAAATAAATAACACAAGATATGATCACCCAGGAAACCACACGGTAAAAACCTGGGGAGGATTTGACCCACCGATCCTCAAGGCTAACCTGAATTCACTATGAAAGAATTGAAGTTCGTACAAAAGGACTACAAGCTCCCCGCAAGTTGTTACTTAGTCAAATTAAACAATTCTAGGTTAAAACAATCCAAACCAGGCTCCGAATCCACGGACTACTTCTTTCTTGAATTCTTCAATCAGCTACAAGCTCCCCGCTTGCTTTTCTTTTAAGTTCCAATGGTTGCAACAATAATGATCTTCAAGATGTTGAAATAATCTCCACCATGAAAACCCTAAGTTTTGTGTAAAGGAAAGCTCCTCAAAGATCTCACACGAGATTCACACAAAACAGCAATGTATGAGCAACAATACAATATGGACAACCTTCAAAAACGTGGCTAGGGTTTTGTTTATATACCTAGGGTAAAAACATAAAACCCTAAACGTTTAATGAAGTAGGGCTGAGTTGGAAATTCTGCAGAAAATTCAACCTGTGCGATTTTCGATCGATCGAGTCTATTCTTCGATCGATCGAGCCAGGCCGAAAGTCCCAAGTACTTCTGCAGCCACTCGATTCCAACTTTACAATATTAAACCAACTTTGAGCAAGTCTAAATAAGACTAAATACAATGTTTTGATCATGGTTTGCCAACATTACAAATTAGAGTTCTAAATACATAAAATCCTAAGACCTTAGAACCTAACAAACTCCCCCTTTGGCAATCCGTGACAAAACCCTAATTAACAGCTCAAAGTTTTACAAATAAAAAGCCCTTTACAAAGATAATGCTCATAAAATTCAATTCAGCCTAACTACTATCCATAGTTGCAAGTGTAGACAGCAGCTTAGTTGAATCAACCTGTATAATCCTGAAATACTCAACAAACGCATAAACGCATGTGTGACAGTAAAGAGTAAAACAACAGGTATAACATTCTTGTAAGATCCACACAACACAAAATAAAGACATATAAAAATGAACAAGTCATAAATATAAATCAATACGCAGTGAATCATAAAGCAACAAGAATCAATAAAAAATATCATGTATATCAATCAATGTTACTCCCCCTAACATGAATATCCCCAAAAATGATATACAAAGTGAAGCACATAGATACAATCTAAAACTCCACAAGCTCCTCTAAAAAAAAAAAAATCTCCCCCTAACAACAAAAACTCTACTACAAGTCAAAACTCCACTCCCCCTTTTTGTGACGGAATGCCAAAGGGCAATCACAAGTCGCCATCAAAAGGAGGTGGTGAGGGTGAATGAAGACGCGCAAGATCAGCTCGGAGAGCACGCATCTCATCCAGCAAGTCCACCAAAATCTGACCATGAGCCTGCTGAACAGTCATGACAGTCTCCAAAGTACGACGAACATCAAAGTCGGCCGAAGGAGATGGAGGAACATCAGCAGCAGCAGCATCATCACCAACTGGAATAGGAATATCCTCACCAGCAAGACCTGCAGAAGAAGAAGGAGGAGGTGCGCTACTAGAGGGCTCAGATCTAGGGTGTTTAGAACCAGCTCGAAGATGAGCGGCCCTCTGTCTAAGAAAAGACGCACCTAAAGGACCTATCACATGGACGGGCTCAGAGGAAGGAAAGTCACTAAGACCAAGATAGAGAAGAATCCTATGAATGAAAATAGGATGAACAAGAGCATGAGCAGTAGATGAACTCCTATAAACTTCGTTCAAAGAACGAAGAAAAAGATGGGGAAAACTAATAGGAGCATCAGTAACAAGAGCGTACAGAAATACACACCTCTCAAGAGGAATGGTGTGAACATGGGAAATAGGCCAGATCGAATGACAAGCTATCCGAAAGAACAGATAGTGCAACCCAGAGAGCTCAGCAGAAGTGATCCGAGGATCAGAACCCCACTGGACAGTAGTACCAGTGACGTATGACAAAACATCGCTAATCTCGGGAGACTCATCATAAGGATAGACAGGATGCTGGACCAAAGGTACCCCTAGAGCATCAGCCACTACCCGAGGAGTAATGGTGTACTCTACGCCTCGTATCCAACTCTTAACTAGAGTGTTGGAATCATAGACGCGGATAGAGATGTTCGAATAGAACTCTCTAATCAAGGCAGAAGGTGGAGGAGGATCAGAAACATCCACCAAGGGTAACCAACCCCGACGCTCAAAATTTGCCCTAATGGCAGGATCAAGCTCATCTAATAGCACAGAACGCTCAGCCCAAATCTTTCTCTTAACGGTCAGTTTCTCAAAAGTCTCTTGGTTTTCCTCACTCGGAAACCTCTCACTATCAAAGGATGGAGGGGGTGAAGGAGAAGGTGAGGGAACACTCCTACGGGCTCTAGTTTTCCTAGGCATAGTGCTAAGGAAAGGACAGAGACACACAGAGAAAAACACAAAGAAACAAGAGAAAACAAAACCAAGGGCAGACTGCAAATTAGCACAATAAATAATATAGAACAAAAATCTATATGATGCATGAACAATAACATGTTGTGATGCATGATCTAAATGCAGTGACAAATTAATTTTAATTGAGAGTAATTGGACAAAATTGGCTTGAACAAGGAATTTCTATCAAAAATCCCAAAATTTGAAAAACCACTTGAAAATTTTGCAACAAATTGATGAATTAAGCATTACAAAACACAGCACATAGATTATAATGCTTAATTACACCAACACAACAAGCCAATTTCATCAAATTCTATCCAATTTAACAAAAGCCCCAATTCGGATCAAGAACAAACCCTAGAATTTTCAATTTTTCACAAAACACAAAATTGATCAAATTAACCACCAAGGATCATTAATATAATGTGTCCCCACAAAAACCCAATGATCAATTTCATAAAATAAGGTTTGAATCAACAGAAAATCCAAAAAGAATAAAGTCCGAAAATTACCCTTAAATGCATGGATTTATGCATGAAATAATGAAAATAACATCAAAAGGAAGGGCAAAAGAGTCTTACCGGCTTGAGGAAAGAGAGATTTTGCAAAAACAACGGAGGAAAACGACAAAAATCTGAACTGTGGAGTCTTGCCAACGCGGAGAGAGAGAAAAAGTTTGAAAAAGGTTTGAATAGAACCTTTGAAAAAGTCAGAACTGAACTTTTAAAAAGCTTTTCCACGATATTCGATCGATCGAAAATTACATTCGATCGATCGAAAAGCACAGTCATTTTAAGACAAATGAGAGCACTTTTTCGATTGATCGAAAAACAGGTTGGATCGATCGAAATGGGCAGAGGCTCACTAAATTTTGGAAAAATCACAGTTTTTGAAAGACACAAGCCGAATTTTGAAAATAACTCCTCAAAGCATTAAATTGAAGAAACAAAATGCATGAGTATGAGATGGAATGCTTTTTCAAAAACCCAAAATTTTGAACCCAATATTCTTAAACAAATTGCAATCAAACTCCCATTGTATTTTCTCAAGCAACAAATATGTTGTGCATAAATCTCAAGATATTTTCAAACTTGGTTGGTCAGACCAAAAACACACACTAGCATGTACAGTGTTTAACAAAGAGTAACTTGTGTCGTGTGTGATACTAGCAAAAACTTGAGATACATGTGAGGTGATATGTGAATAGCAATCAATCACAAAGTCTACACAATTCATCACATAGAATTTAAAAGAGACTATCACCTAAAGAGTTACATCCTATAACTCCCACATCTCCTAGAACAAAAGCTTGCAATCATGTAAGTTTCTTGCATTTTTGCCTCTTATTTGTATGAGATGGCATTCAGCCTAATAGTACACACCGGTTTGAATTAAGTGAATTGGCATCAAGCCTAATAGTACACACCAGTTTTAATTTAATTTGAGGCTACACCTTATGTTCTTTTTGTGCATGTGCTACACTTTCTCGAGCACAGAATCTTATGATATGCACTAAGGTGTTCATGATTGGCTAGTGAACAGTGGTGAGATGGTTATTTATGCCTTTCTCAAAAGGATCAAGTCCGACAGTCAAATAACATGTGACTTCAAGATTAAGACAAAGTGATAAACACCATAAACATCTTTCCCACACAACATGCACTACAAAACTTCAACTAGTAAAGTGCAATAAATAAGCTTATCAAAGCTAAACAAGGTACATAAACATGTTATGTAAAGATAATATGGCCAATCCTTGATTATAAATCCAAGATATATAATACAAAACACAAAAATCTTTTTGGTTTTAACAAACTTTATAACCAAAAACAAAAAAGCACATATTATGCTAAATGAACAATGCAAATGCAATGCATGACAGTGCAAAACTAAGCTATAAAGGGTACACAAACAAGAAATATCAATTTCTTAATTAACCCTTGAGTACATGTACAAACTAGTACATACTCATTCAAAATCAAAAATAGCTTAGCACAAACTATTCAAGTTTCTCCACAATGTCAGGCATGTTCTAAATCAAGAGAGATATAACAATTCATGTAATCCTCAAAAAGAAAAACTAGACACAAAATAAAATATTTTTGTCTTTTTGAAATTTTTCAATGTTTTTGGTTTTTTTTTTTTTTAAAAAAAACAACCTAAAAAACAAAACAACCAAAAACAAAAAACAAAACATGTCCACAAATAATTGAAAGAATTAAATCAAGGACAAGTTAGCAACACTCACCTTGGAGAATCTTTTCTCACCCATTTAGCACGAGTATTCGGCTTTGTAGGTGAAAATCCATGAGAAGTAGAGTGCATTTGAGGAATTACACCAATCTTTTGAGAGAGACTGAAATCCTGCAAATTCCTTTCACAAACCAACAAGCTCAAATTTTTCAAAAGCATATGAAATAATTTATTTGAACCTATGGCAGGAGAAATATCATCACATATCCTAAATTGAAACATAGAATGCTTAAATTTTAATTTATGACAATTAGGACGAATGTGACCGGAGACACCACAAAAGTGACAAACAGGAACAAATTTAGGAACATCAGTATTCCTAATAGCAAATCTAGTCTCAGATTTTGGTTTTTGCCTCAACAAAGAACAATTTGGTCTAATATGACCAACAACACCACAAAGGTGACAAGTAGGCACAAAAACAGATTTATTATGCTCTCTAACAGTAGGATTAGACTTAGGTTTAGAAACTTCAGCGTCTACATCAGAACTTTTACCTTTGTCTAACCTAGCAAAATAAGCCTTCTCTTTATTATTCCTCTTAAAAGGAGGGATATAAACTTTCTCAGTTTTAGGCTTAAGAGAAACAGAAACACTTCTGTTATCATCAACAAGTTTGGTATTAGACAAATTTTCCAATTTAGCTTCAGCCTCAGCTAACTTTTGTTCCAAACTTTTCATCTTCTCATCTTGAGAGGAAATTTGATTTCTCAAAAATTCATTCTTTTTATTAGACTCATCTAATCTCACAATCAAATCCTCTTTTTCAAGATTAGCCAATTTTAACTCTTCCTTGAATTTCTTAGAAATTTTCAAAGATTTAGATAATTCCTTACGAAGAGTTTCAAAAGCATCAAAAAAATCAACAGAAACAATAGTGTCCTTTTTATTCAAAACATCACAGGCATCAATAAAATCAGCAGAAGCATGAGCAGAAATATGATCAGAAAGACACTTCAAATTATCCATGACAACAGGGGTCAAGGATCAGCTCTTAGATCAAAAGATCTACAACAAGAAGAGCTACCTGCTCTGATACCACTTGTTGGAAATTTAGACCCCTTAAACACACAGATTGCGTAGCCTAGATTAATTAGCCAAGTTGTTACTTAGTCAAATTAAGCAATTCTAGGTTAAAACAATCCAAACAATCATATCAAGAATATAATGCAGCGGAAAATAAATAACACAAGATATGATCACCCAGGAAACCACACGGTAAAAACCTGGGGAGGATTTGACCCACCGATCCTCAAGGCTAACCTGAATTCACTATGAAAGAATTGAAGTTCGTACAAAAGGACTACAAGCTCCCCGCTCGACTTCTTAATGCTACCCACCAGTAGAACTTCCTGACACGACCACGCGCAGGCTCCGAATCCACGGACTACTTCTTTCTTGAATTCCTCAATCAGCTACAAGCTCCCCGCTTGCTTTTCGTTTAAGTTCCAATGGTTGCAACAGTAATGATCTTCAAGATGTTGAAATCATCTCTACCATGAAAACCCTAAGTTTTGTGTAAAGGAAAGCTCCTCAAAGATCTCACACGAGATTCACACAAAACAGTAATGTATGAGCAACAATACAATATGGACAACCTTCAAAAACGTGGCTAGGGTTTTGTTTATATACCTAGGGTAAAAACATAAAACCCTAAACGTTTAATGAAGTAGGGCTGAGTTGGAAATTCTGCAGAAATTCAACCTGAGCGATTTTCGATCGATCGAGTCTATTCTTCGATCGACCGAGCTAGGCCGAAAGTCCCAAGTACTTCTGCAGCCACTCGATTCCAACTTTACAATATTAAACCAACTTTGAGCAAGTCTAAATAAGACTAAATACAATGTTTTGATCATGGTTTGCCAACATTACAAATTAGAGTTCTAAATACATAAAATCCTAAGACCTTAGAACCTAACATTTTTTATAATAAATTTCGGAATTTAAAGAAAAAAAAAAAAACCGAGCCATGCCCTAACGCTCAAATCACTCACTGGTAAATTTCCTACACACTTCTCAAATCCAATCCTCCACATTGGAAACCCAAAAACACAACAACAACAAAACTCCCACTACCACTTTCAGGAAACTAGCTACTCATCAATCTCTCACAAAAAAAGTTTCAGTTTTCTTTCCACCATTTCATGCCAAGATTCAATCTTTCAACATCCCATCTCTTCTAATTTCCAAGAACACTCCTAAAACTGAAGAAGACAATGGATTTGATCTTGACCCAACAAAAATCAAACCGTACACATGGCCGTCTTTAGCAAAACCCATGAAACTACCACACCCACAAAAACACTCCGTCCGCCCTCTATTTAGCATTCTCCTCCTCATAGTCTTCATCGCCACCGTCAACTTCTGCACCGTGCTCCGCCGCGCCAACGTCAACCTTAGCCTTAGCATGTGGTCGTTGTAGAAGAAAACCCATGTCCTGAACTTCCAACTCCACTCTCCTCAAATACGCATCCGTCGACATCTTCGAGCCACGCGCCAAGCAAGAGATAGAGCAATTGCTAGAGGGCAACTTTGCAAGCCAAGGCCAGTATTGAACCTTCACCTCGTGGCAAAGATTCGACACCCACCAAGACCTCAAAGCAAGATCCTCTAACAGTATACCGGTCTTGCTTCATTCGCCGCGGTTTTATCGGTATTGGTTGCAATTCCAAACTGGGTTTTTCATCACTTAAATGTTTTTTTTTTAATATCAGATTTTTTTTTTTTAATTTTCTTTAAATTCTGGAATTTATTAAAAAAAAAAAAACCAAAACAACGTTGTTTTGGCTCAATTAACGGCAAGACATAATTGAAGTTTAACGGAGTACCAAATTGACAACAATTGAAAATTAAGAGACTGAAATAACAAAACTGAAAGTTAGATGGTCAGTTTTGCATTTTTGCCTATTATTTATTTATTTATTTTTTTAATATAAGATAGAAATTCTATTCTACTTTAAAGCTAATGATTTAGACTATAATAAAGATCCGTCAAAGATAACTTCTAGATAGTAACATAGAAGTCACCATTTTGTCTGACATGATATAGCTAGATTGAGCATCTCAGTATAACATTGGTCTTTCACAGTAGAGGTTCAACTAAAAACCACAAGAAATCATCAAATTGGTTGAGTCAACTAGGAAAGGAAACGATTGTTCTACAAATTCACTTTTTATATCCTAAGAAAACATTAATAATGGTGGAGCTCAAGAAAGATAAAACTGTCAGTGAAGTCCTAATATTGATTCCAGGACGGCAGTATGTTTTCACTAGCTCATGTATCTCAAATGACACCTTCTATTCTGCATTCATTAGGATGAGATAAAGGGTGAGGTTGCAAGTTTATATCCCATGATAAACAACATGTAGTGACACATCGTGTCAATACACGAGACCATTATCCCACACAACATAAAGAAACGCTAAAATACACAGTTAAATCATTACATTGCTCCTCTAAGGTATAGAGCTATGCACAAAATAAGTACTCTTTTTATACTTCGAAACCATGACTTAAAGTCACAAGTTGTCTTGTAAAATGCAGCTTGTGTGTTATATATGTACACTAGAGTGCATTAATTGATATTATTCTTTTATACTTACCCAAAAAAAGAAGAAGTATTTCTATGATTTCCACACCAATAATAATAATAATAATAATGATGATGATGATGATGATGATTTCTACTGCTATAAGAGTGTGAGAAAAAGTCCAAAAGAACGGTGGGGATGAACTAAATTACATGATTCATGTCGCTAGATTGTCATTAGTGATTCCATTCCCCTTTCCTTCCTCCTTTCTTCTAGCCAACACCGTGTGTTGTTGCCTTTGTATCAGGGGAGTTGCCCTCAGTACTTAATGTCCGTTTGGCAAAAATTATTTTTGTCAATTTATTTTACTACTCATCTTATTTTTGGTATTATTTATGAGTCCTGCTGCACTTTTTGAGATTATTTATAGATCTCATTATACTATTTCAACTAACTTTTATTTTTATTTACAGTATTTTCAACAAAAAAATTTCAATTTTTGCAAAATAAGCAAATATCAAACAGATATTTATTGACCTTTTAATCAAGGTACAAAATCATTAAGTTTTAGGATGAAAGTGAGTTTATGGGTTCAAGACATATTCTCTGTGATTATTTTTGGTATTATTTATGAGTCCTGCTGCACTTTTTGAGATTATTTATAGATCTCATTATACTATTTCAACTAACTTTTACTTTTATTTACAGTATTTTCAACAAAAAAATTTCAATTTTTGCAAAATAAGCAAATATCAAACAGATATTTATTGACCTTTTAATCAAGGTACAAAATCATTAAGTTTTAGGATGAAAGTGAGTTTATGGGTTCAAGACATATTCTCTGTGATTATTTTTGGTATTATTTATGAGTCCTGCTGCACTTTTTGAGATTATTTATAGATCTCATTCTACTATTTCAACTAACTTTTACTTTTATTTACAGTATTTAGAAAAAAAAAAAGAGCAAAAGTATTTAATATTTATCTATTTGCAAAATTGCAAAATCATATGACAAAGCTTCTTATAATTTGTCTTTCGGACATGAGCAGTAAATAAATAAATAATGATATATTATGTTTTCTCCATTGATAAGAATAATACTCGTCAAGGACATAAATTTCCTATTCTTCCGGTCCTCTATTGCTAATTTCTCAAATAAACATATATCAAATATAAAATTCAAAAAGTGAAAGTAGAGAGAAAAAAAAAAAAGTAATAGCGAGATCTGACGCCATTTCATACAGATAGAGATTCGAAATTATTAATCACAAAAATGCTGTGGCCGTGTGCGCGCGTAAAAGAGCACCTCTTTTTTGTGCGGATATAGCTCCAGCTGTTTGTGGACAAAAAACGTTGATTTTGTAGCTGAAAAAGTCAACCAGAATTTCTCATGCATTACATTTACAAATTTTTTTTTTTTTTTTTTTTTAAATTTCTGCCGTAAGAGATTCTTTGGTTATGCTTGTAATTCCATCCGCCCTTTGTTGTCCATTTTCTGTTTCTTTTTCTTCTACCTGCACCGTGTGTTACAAACAATGGCTTTAAGCTGGGCTTGCCTTGCTATTCTTCTCTACCTTCTTCCTATTTCAGTGACTGCGGTGCCTGGTGGTTTTCTGGCAGTAAACTCTTCTACTTCGTGGACCAACAGTTTTTCTGCTCCTGATTCTGTGAAATTCGATGATGGATCATTTGTGAGACTCATACTTTCCCGTGTATCACCCGATCTATACTATGGTCAAGATGTTTGTGGTTGTGGCTTCTTCTACAATCGAACATACAACAGATCTCTTTTCGCTATTTTTATTCTGTATTACGAAGAGGGCAAGTTTAAGGGATCGGATTATCCCGAAGTAGTATGGTCTGCTAACCCAAAGAACCCGGTTAGCCTTGATGCGACCTTACAGCTCACATCGGAAGGAGGTTTGGTTCTAGAAGATGGTAATGGAAGTAGAGCGTGGTCAACAAACATCAGCAACAAATCTGTGGTTGGCCTAAACATAACCGACGACACCTGCAACCTCATGCTGTTGGATGACAAGAATGCAACAATTTGGCAATCTTTTGATCACCCAGCGGACACGCTGGTTCTTGGCCAAAAGTTGCTAAGAGGTCAGCAACTCACTAGTGAAGGAGGAATGTTTTCATTCTCAATCACTAGTGAAGGTTTTTTTTTCTATATCAATTCTAATCCTCCTGATATCTATTATTATTATCCTTTTAGTAATGTGAAATACAATTACTCTCAATTTCTGAATCAAAGCTTCACTATCTTCGAATTTGATTATCCATCACCTGGCATAGCTGTTGGCCTAACCATTACTGCAAAGTACATGAAACTTCGGCCTGACGGACACTTGAAAGTGTATGATGGAAACTGGTATGAAGTCGATGATTTTCTCGAACTGGATATTGGTTACTGTGGTTATCCTGGGGTTTGCGGCAATTATGGTATTTGTACAGATGAGCAGTGTAGTTGTCCGCTACCCATAAATGGAACAAACTATTTTCATCCCATCAATGACAGGCTACCAAACCTTGGATGCTCTCCAGTTAATCCCTTGTCTTGTGACGCGAACAAAAATCACATTCTTATAGAGCTCCAGAACATCACATACTTTCCGTTTCGAAAAGGCCTCCCAGATGTACGTCCAGACTACCAACACATAAGTTTAGAGAGTTGCAAACAGTCTTGCTTAAAAGTCTGTTCGTGCAAAGCTGCTATTTATAATTCGAGCAACCGTGTTGGGAGCTGCTATTTACGATCCCAAATTTTTTCCTTGATGTACGCTGATGAAAGAGATTTAAGAGAGGAAACTTACTTTAAAGTATATATCAAGGTGCAAAATATTCCTCCTCCGCCTCAGCAACAAAAACATTGGCTTGGAATAATATTGGGATCCAACCTAGCATTTGTTCTATTTCTTTCAATTGGATTCATTGTTTTTAAAGTTTGGAAGAAGGAAACTGCTGATGAAGTAGAGGAGTATTATTTAGATCATGTACCAGGAATGCCCACAAGGTATTCTTATGATGATTTGCAAGCAATAACAGAAAATTTTAGCAAAGAGCTCGGTGAGGGAGGATTTGGTACAGTTTTTGAAGGGACTCTAATTGATGACACAAAAGTTGCAGTGAAGCGTCTTGATGGTTTTGGTCAAATCAAAAAATCATTTTTAGCTGAAGTTGAGACAATTGGCAGCATTCATCATTTCAACTTGGTGAGACTGATTGGATTTTGTGCTGAGAAATCTCATAGGCTTCTTGTTTATGAGTACATGTCTAATGGGTCTTTAGACAAATGGGTATTTCACAAAAATCCTGAGATGTTGCTTGATTGGCAACATAGAAAGAAGATCATCCTTGATACAGCAAGGGGACTGACTTATTTACATGAGGACTGCAGACAAAAGATAGTTCACTTGGACATAAAACCCCATAACATCCTCTTAGATGAGAATTTTAATGCAAAAGTCTCTGATTTTGGGATGTCTAAACTAGTTGATCGAGATCAAAGCCAAGTTATAACAACCATGAGAGGAACTCCTGGCTATATGGCTCCTGAATTGCTGAGTTCGGTAATTACAGAAAAAGTAGATGTATATAGCTTCGGAGTAGTGCTTTTGGAGTTATTATGTGGAAGGGGAAATTTAGATCGCTCTCAATCAGAAGAAGAAATGCTTCTATTTGATCTTTTTAGGAAAAAGATTAAGGAGGAACGACTGTTGGATCTAGTTGATAAGAACAGTGGAGATATGCAATTACACGGTGAAGATGTTGTGAATATGATGATGGTTGCCAACTGGTGTTTGCAATCTGATTTTACAAAGAGGCCTTCCATGTCTACGGTGGTTAAGGTCTTGGAAGGTGTTGTGGATGTTGAATCTTTTTAGATTATTGCTTCTTGAATCCACCTTTACCAAACACGAGAGCTAGAGTTGATAACCAGGAAGCGCATGTTTTTGCTACTACCCTAGTATTGCCATCAGTTCTATCAGGACTGCCGTGACTTTTCATTGTGTTTCATTGTTTGACAAATGAGGTAACTTCGGTACTTCTAATAAATTCTTTCACCTAATAACTAATATTATTAGTGTAAATTTTGATGGTAACTTCAACCTAAGTCATTCATGTCGATGATTATTGGCAATAGCTTGGCTTCTCTGTTAGTTACATATATGTTTATTTAACATTGTTGGTATTTATTACGCAATGTAGTAAGTTTGCAGAGAAGTTAAGAGTCGTATTGTATATAGTTAATTTTTTTTTCGGCTGTCTACTAAGCTCTTCTTGTTTAAATCACATGAGAATGGCTGGAAATATGTGATCAAGTTTGATTAGAATAATGGTTAAATGGATAAATTAATTATTTTCAATTAATTTAAATTTTTGAGACAAGTGGTAAAAGTTAATATATCATAAGTAAGTAATCCTTTGTTTGAATCTCATCTTCACCCAAACCTAAAACCCCACTTTTAAAATTTAAAAATGTTAGGCCGCACAACTTGAACTATTTAGATATCATACATAATAAGATTATGTGGTTTTTGTTCTCCAGGAGCAGTAGGCAGCGAAAATAACTTTCTCCAAGCATGTCAGTTACAACCTATTAAGCGGAAAATTTTTAATTCTCTCTCTCTCTCTCTCTCTGGAGAGAGAGGTCTCTTGATGCACATTAGCGCCTCTATGCTAATGTGTGCATGAGGCTCATCAACTCTGTACAGAGCATAGCCTTTTTGAGATCTAAGAGCATTTTTGAGATAGGGGATGGTAAGATTTTACTAATTGGTAGTGCGACAACACCATCAAAAATCATTATATTTTAAAAAATAAATAATCACTGCCAATGCTCTCGGAGCCTCTCAAATTTTATTTATTTTTAGATGAATGGCCAGTCAAGACACGCAGCTGAAGCTGCACAAATACATCCAAGCACCAAGAGGTACAACTAACATGGAATGAACCTTCTCAATGGAATAGTGGTGATAGTGTTTAGGTGAAAGCGTATTGATGAGGAAATGGGATTAGAGTAGGAACTGACTTATTTGAGGAGTCGCCCTCCAAAGTTTAGAGGTAAGAGGATAATTAGAGAAGTTGAGAATAGAGACTATATTATTATTCATCAATATCCATTTCTGGCTTGAGTACAAGCTCTTATGGATGGTTACGAATGGTATAGGGGTATATTTCATTAGCCCATCAGGTTACAGATCTATGAACTAACCTATGTCCTGGTTTAGTAACTACTACTTAAAGCGCTTAACAAAACTCAACAGTGACTGCCAGTAACAACCTTGCTCTAACAGACCTACACTAACAGATCATACATTAGCTATGCTCTTGTTAAATTGCAGCAGCTAGCATCTCTGCTCTTATTGTTGCATCTGCTTGGATCACAGCTCCTGTGTTGTACCAGCTTCATGAGATATCCGAAATCTCACACCATCCTTTGCTAGTTGTTCCTTTGTTTGGGTTAAGAGACTTCGTAATGTTCCAGCAAATAATGCTGTTAAGCTAGCTTTATCTTCTTGTTATTCTTTTTGTTTCAGTTATGACAATCCTTCCCCTCCCCTAAAGTTAGCTTGTAATGCAGATTGTCCTGCTTTTCCTTCTTAATTTAATACAATTGCAGCTTATCAAAAAAAAAAAAAAAAAAAAAAAAAACCCTCAAAGCTATATCAATCAGCAAAAGTGAGAGTACATATCCTATATGTGGTAAGTACAAAGTGGCATGCCACAGTGAAAACTTCCGCAGAAACAGTCAAGATTGCAGTTTACTTGCCAAGTAAAAAAGGAAAAAACCGCTTCCTCAATGAATAAAGATTTCAGTTTACTTGCCAAGTACAAATAGAGGCATCTTCGAATAACAACATGGCACTTTGGTTACCAATTGAGACTTGACCTCAATGGCTTGTATTTCACTTTCCTCATTCTTGAGTCAGCCTCAAATATCCTAGCATTACTTCGACGCAAAACATGATATACAACAAACCCCATGCTAGTTTACACAACTTCAGACTTTTCCCTTCAGATCATGCAAACCCCATTCAACAAGTCTGGACCATCTCAAACTCAGGCTTCCTAATTAGCACCTCTTCATAACTTCTTTCCAGATTCTTTTGGTAGACTCACACATAAGGAGCCTGCAATGAACGCAGAGAGTCACCTTTGTAGCCCCATTTGAGTAATATATTCGGTAGCCAATCTATTCGTAATAGCAAACCAATTGATAAAGGCATGTCTAGGAATTGCAACTGAGAACCAAATTAGTTTCAACCACTGTCTCAAATTTCTGCCATACGACCACCAATCCCTCAAATTTCTGTCATAACAGCAACTCTTTCCTATTATGGATGCTCTTCCACCTATCTTGCCTATTCCAAAGCTCCCAACTCAAATCCACATCCAAGGCTATCTTTGGAGGTTTGAAAAAACATTGCTGTGAATAGTCAGAATTCGATTTCATCTTGAGCAAAATAATAAAATGGCAACTTCTTTGATGATATGATCATATTATAATATATTTTTTATAAAGTGGTACCTATCAGCCCAAGTTATAGGGGCCGAAAGCCTTTTGCTTCAGTGGTACCACCAAGTTTCCTCAATGGAATTGCCTATACTCAAATCCCCCTCCTTCGGTTTGTTGTAAGAAAAAAAGAAAGGCTCAAGTTGCACGGCAGAGAATGTCAGTGCAACTAAGTGAAAGTTCAAAATGTGTTGGTGCATTTTATCTAAAATAATTCTCAATCATGTGTAATCCAATATCAACAATTTATAACAAAAATAGCAGAAGCAGCAAAAAAAAAAAAAAAAAAAAAAATCCTTGAAGAAATTAATGCTTATTTTTCTGTTATTATCTTGTGGGTTTTTTAATTCTCCAATAGCAACTACCAAAACATTCGAACAATTTCAAGTCAAACAGATAAGATCCAAAAAGCAATGGTCACATAAAAGCCACATGCCATTGACTCCAACCACCACAAGCAGATTTCGAGACAAGAGTGATGGTATTTGGAGGCACTTTCTGACTTGCACTGTGTGTAAAGTGTAAACGGACCTTTCATCAGTAATAGTTATGCATTTTCAGAAGCAGACCTGCAAAAAAAAAAAAAAAAAGTGCGTGTGGAGAGGGAGAGAGAGCACTTTGATATCTGTTCAACAACCATCATAAGTTCTGCAGAACTTGTTTCTATGCCTTCAAAACCATCTCATCTAGAATAGCGTGTATCTGTCAAAAAAATAGGGAAACAAAAAATTTCAAGCCTAGTCCAGTGGAGTTTTAGGCTTTTAGCACATATTTTTATTATTATTGGGAAATAGAAGAAGAACAAACAAAAGCAATGGCATGAATATGTAATAAATTTGATTATGCAATCACGATCATTTTCAGTTTGGCTCAATTTTGTGAGTAGCAAAGCAAATTCGTTAAATCTAAAATATTATGTATTTCACCACAACAGAGGGAAAAAAAAAAATCAAGTCTAGTCCAGTGGAGATTTAGCACAGATTTCTTGTTGGGAAATATAAGACTAACAAATAAAAGCAATGTTATGAATATATATAGATTTGCAAATTCAATCAGAATCCAACTCTGTTTCGCTCAATTTGTGAGTGGCGAATACTTTAAAGATAATGGTTTCAATCATAATAAATAAACATTGGCCCTTCAAAGACAACCTCTAGCTAGTAATATAGAAGCCCACCGTTTTTCGGCATGATTGATGTTTGGGCCATATGCTATGTGGGGCATGGTTTTGTTTTGATCTTTTTGAACCCGACCCCGACATGGAAGAATTATGGTTTTAAATAGTACCATTTGTGAGACTTAGGCCATAGAACAAAGGCTAGGCCGATAGCCCAAGCCGGAGACTTAGAACTAGGGTTTTTTATTTATATTGGCCCATTTTGGATCAATTTTGGAGGTTATATATATTGTTGCTTCATAATTAGGGTTTGATGTACTGTAAGCTGCCTCAATACTATTCTTTCTAGCATAATGAAAATCATTGCAACTTTGATGTAGACATTTTGCCAAATCATGTAAACATTTATGTTGTGTGATTACTCTTTGCATGTTCTGCTCTACCTTTTTGCTTCTCACAAGTTTTAGAAATTAATGAAGATTTCCAACAATGGAGATGCAGCATCTCAGTATAAACCATTACTTATTAGTATTTCAGGCTAGAGGTTCAACTAAGAACTACAAGAAATCATCAAATTCGTGGAGTCAACTTGAAGAAGAAAACAATTGATTTCCAAATTGACTTATTGTATTCTAAGAAAAAATTAATAATAGTAGAGCTCAAACAAGACAAACTGTTTGTGGAGTCCTACAATTGATTCCAAGATTGCAATAGGTTCCACTATCTCCGGCACCTCCTTCCCCGTAAGACTCTGCTTAGGAGTTCAAAGGGGAAGGGAATAGAATGGAATGATCATAAGGGAATAGAAAATAATGAAATAAAATTGAATGTATTTAAGTAAGGGAAAAGAATGAAATGGAATGGAATTAAGTAACCTTGATTGTATGTTTTAAAATAAAGAAATGGAAAGGAATGAAAATGAATGGAATGTTTGAGAGCAGCATGGAGGAAATGGAATGGAATCATTTTATGATAATATTACTATTAGACCCTAATTTAAAATAAGAGTTGAATATATAGGGGTATTTTGGAAGTTTTAGTAAAAAGATCATTAAATCTAATTTCATTCTCTCCTATTCCTCCCAATTTTGGGAGAAATGAAAATTTGAAGCTTTAAAAGAATAAAGAGGAATGAATGTTCCCTCCTACCCATTCCATTCCCTCCCACTTAGGCCTCACTTAGGAGGAGGGAATAGAATGGAATAGAAATGAATGAAAAGAATCATTTTAGAATATTCTTCCATTCCCTTGTTTGGGAGTTTTAATGGAGGAAATGGAAAGTCCATTCCCTCGTTTGGGAGTTTAAGTGGGAGGGAATAGAATGGATAAGAATGAACACTCATTCCCCTTTATTCTTTTAAAAACCTCAAATTTTCAATCCTCCCGAAATTGGGAGGAATAGGAGGTAATGAAATTAGATTTAATGATTTTTTTTACTAAAACTCCCAAATACCCCTATATATTCAACTCTTTATTTTAAAATAGGAGTCTATTAGTAATATTATCATAAAATGATTCCATTTCATTCCTTCCATGCTGCTCTCAAACAAGATTACTTACATTCCTTTCATTTTTATTCATTTCCATTCCTTTATTTTAAAACATCCAATCAAGGTTACTTAATTCCATTCCATTTCATTTTTTTCCCTTACTTAAATACATTTCATTTCATTTCATTCTTTTCTATTCCCTTATGATCATTCCATTCCATTCCTTCACTTATGAACTCCCAAGCGGAGCCTTAAACTCCCAAACGGGGAATGGACTTTCCATTCCCCCATTAAAACTCCCAAACAATGGAATGGAAAAATATTCTAAAATGATTCTTTTCATTTTTCTCTATTCCATTTCATTCCCTCCTCCCAAGCGAGGCCTAAGACTCCATCTGGGAGTTTATAAATGAATAGAATAGAATGAAATGGAATGATCATAAAGAAATGGAAAAGAATGGAATAGAATGAATGTACTTAATTAAGGGAAAGGAATGGAAAAGAATAGAATGGAATGAAATTAAGTAACCTTGATTGGATATTTTAAAATAAAGGAATGAAAATGAATGAAATGTAAGTAATCTTGTTTGGGAGCAACATGGGAGAAATGGAATGGAATCATTTTATGGCAATATTACTATTAGACCCCTATTTTAAAATAAATGGTTAAATATATAAGGGTATTTTGGGAGTTTTAGTAAAAAATCATTAAATCTAATTTCATTCCCTCCCATTCCTCCTAATTTCGAGAGTTATAAAAGTCCAGCCCTCTTCGTCACCTATTAATTCGTCGTTAGCTCTATCATAATCTTGAGGGTTAAAGCATAACGTATGCATAGGCTCAAGCGTTCCAAATTGGATGTGATTGCAATATGCCCTTGATGTTGATGGCAAGGTGGACCGCACTTCCGTTGGAGTTGGTGTCTTCACAGAAATTGGGGATCCAACAGTGAATATAGCATGATTCACCTCAGCAGTTTCATCTAGGTCTAAAAGAATTTTACCCTCCTTTGCAAGCCTTTGGATAAGGTCCTTCAGAACAAAACATTTTTCCACAGGGTGGCTTACAACTTTATCGTATACACAATATTTTAGGTCGTTGGTACACCATATTTCCTCTGGATGCTTGCACTTTGGAAGCTTGATCACATTCTTCTCTAATAAGTCCTTGAGCATGCCTTGAATGTCAGCATCTGGAAATGGATACGTCTTTTCTTCCATCTCCATCAAAGTCAATCAACACTTCTCCCGCTCTTGCATTGGACTGGCCCTTTTCTCCATTCTTTTATTCTCTTTACTGGAGATCTTCACAGGCTCCACAACAATGGCCATAGATTCCTTAACCATGGATCTGGAAGACTTATCCCCCCTCATCGTATCTTTCTTCTCTTTACGCTACTCGTTAACAAGTAAGCCCTTTTCTCCATGGCTAGACAGGCTAAGATACATGTCATGGGCTCGGGTAGCAAGTTCTTCAAAAGTGTGAGGTTTGATTCCTTAGAGGATGTAAAGCAACCCCCAATACATACCTTGGATGCACATTGCCACTCTTGCAGATTCAGAAAGGTGATCTTTGCAGTCGAGGCTCAATGAGCACCAACAATTGATGTAGTCTACCACTGGTTCATCTTTCCATTGCTTCGTGTTGGTTAATTCCAGCATGCTTACGATACGTCGGGTACTATAGAAACGGTTCAAGAATTCCCTTTCCATTTGCTCCCAACTATCAATGGACTCAGGTTCAAGATCCGTGTACCAATCAAAGGCGTTTCCTCAAAGAGTTCGCATGAATTGCTTCATGAGCAAGTCCCCATCTGTACCGGCGATATTGCAAGTCTCGATGAAATAAGCGATATGTTGCTTCGGATTCCCTTTCCTGTTGAACTGTTGAAACTTAGGAGGTTGGTAACCCACAGGCATTTATAAAATGTCAATCCTCTTGGTGTATGGTTTTGAATACATCAGAGAGTTTTGTGGTGCCCCACCATATTGAGCTCGAATGGTGTTCATTATCATGTCTTGTAACTGCTAGACCGATAGAGATGGAATTGAGGTAGAGCTCCCTTATGGACCACTAGCCTTCTTTGGAGAAGATGTGTAAGCATCTTAGGATGTATGCTGATGCATGTGAGAATGGCCTTTACTAGACTCCCCTTGATTCTGAACCTCGAGCTTATTTATAAGTGTGGCGATTTGAAGGTCCTTCTCCTCCACGGTCTCGGTAAGCTTAGCTATAGTATGTCCCATTTCAGCAATCTTTTTGTCAATGGTGGCAGTCTTCGAAATCATGGCCGCCATAGCTATTGTATGAGAAGAATTTTCTGAGAAGATAGATGAAGTGATTTCTTAGGGGGATTCTTGGGAAGAACCTAACTATAAAGCAGTACTCCACCTAACATTTGATGCAGAATAGTGATATTCGCTCCCTATCGTTGAGTCCTTTGGAACGAATGCTGAATCTCCCTTCCTAGAGGAAGTGTGCTTGCTTGTCCTCAAAGTGCTTAAGGAGATGACAATCTTCGGCTGGGCTGGGGCACTTATGAGTTTGGTCATAGGAGCTTTCCTTCAACTTCTTGCAATGTGAGGAGCCTTATTGCCTTAGCTTTGTTTCAAGTCATGAGACCTGTGGAAGTACTGCTACTTGTTGACCCCCCAACGCTTTTGGTAGCATTCGTGGGAATCTAAGACTCCTTTGAGGCCATTGAACTTGGTGGATTGGAGACTTGAAGATTTCTAGGGCAAAGAAAGAGATGAGAGGCAGAGTGGTCCCACCGAGCGTGCCAAAAATTTGTACACATGATTTTCGTAAAAGATAAATCACACGATCATGAAATAGTGTAATAAATAATCAACTTGTATTTGATTTGTATACACGTGAGTACAATCCTCTGTATGAATCTTTACAATGAAAGAGTACAATAAATTCCTCTAATTCGATCTCTAGGAAATGTTACGATCGAAAGGGGCTATGAAGCTTGATCTTGAATTGTGCTTTGATGTCTCCAAGTTGAATGAATAGTTGAACGTGCTTGATTTGATGCGAAGGCCATTGGCTTGATCTCGAACTAGGTTAAAGGAGAATCCCCACTTTGATTTGAAGAAGTAGGAATAGGCCTTATTGAACAATGGAATTCTTGTAAACTTTAAAGATGACTCACTATTTTGGCAGAGTGTCAATAGTGTTTTCTCTCTAAGTGTTTTGTGTCTTTTCTCATATGAGAAGCCTCTATTTATAGGCAACTCAATAGTATTTAGTTTTGAATTTCCTCTCAGCATTTATTGAGAGTTGAATTATGAATTTAATTTGGTATTTCATTTAACAAGAACTTTCCATATAGGTCTTTTCTTCTGACGCTGCCATATGGCTTTCTTCATTTGATGTTGCCACGTGACTTGATTTCCTTCACTGATTATCCACATCATCAATTGGAGATTAATTTGATCACAAATATTTTATCAGGAACAATCAGACGGTTGTGAATACATCATAAAATTTTGATGACTACAGGGGTATTTTGGTCATTTTTGGGTTTGGGGTATTTTGATAATTTTTAGGTTTTGGGGGTATTTTGGTCATTTTAAGGTTTCAAGGGTATTTTGATCATTTTTTTGGTTTCAAGGGTATTTTAGTCATTTTTTGGGTTTCAGGGGTATTTTCGTCGTCTTTTGGATTTCGAGGGTATTTTGGTAATTTTTAGGTTTCGGGGTATTTTGGTCATTTTTGGGTTTCAGTGGTATTTTGGTCTTTTTTTGTTTTTGTTTTGGGGAGTATTTTGGTCATTTTAGTGGTTTTTAAGCATATTTGGTGATTTTAGAGATATTGGGGTATTTTGGTCATTTTAGAGGTTTCATAGGTATTTTGCTCATTTTAGAGATTTTGGGGATATTTTGGTCATTTTAGTGCCCAATCCAAATGGGCACTAAATAATTATTTAATCAACATTCTCATTCCATCAAATACTACTAATAAAAGTATAAAACATTCTCATTCTCATTTAAGGCCCATCATTCAAGGGATCCTTTTGTTGTACTCTTCCTTTGATATATGGAAAGTCAAGCACTTGAAAAGGGAATACAACAAAGTGGCTCATGAGTTAGACAAGTCGGCTAGAGAGTCCAGGACATCACTGACCTAGAATGAAATAAAGCCTCCAATGGTTCATCATCTCTGCCAAATTGATAGGGCTAAATGTTAGGAATGTTATGTGTTTCTGCCTTTCTTTGTTGTACTTCAATTTCTGAAGTGTTCTTATGAAATCAAGAAAAGTTTCACCTTAAAAAAAAAAAAAAAAAAAGTATAAAACTACTATTAACTATTATAAAATAATTTTTATTACCTAAAAAAAATTATAATAAAAATAAAAATAAATTTTCTTTATTGTATGTTGAAATTGAATCAATGGTCAATACGCCACTCTGCTTCGAAATGTGACTCTCTACACTCGTCCATGTTATTTCATACAACCTTTGATGCTTCAATGAAACCAAACCATAGGAAAGTACAAAAACTGTGATTATGGGCTTTAAAAACCAACAGAGACGTATGTCTCTGCTTCTTCCATACGTGATCCACACATAGTTACTGTCTGTTTCCCAGGAAAATTTACATTTTCTCTATTTCAGATCATTGGAAATGAAAATCCGAGATGAGTTTGACAGTAGTCTTAAGCACCATCGATTGGCAATATGAATCATACCCAACATATGAGGATTTCTTAATCCTTCCCTTCTTTGCTTAGTTGTTTCCCTCTGTTCGATTTTTCCTAGATAGATTCATCTTCGAGGTACTTTCTCATTGTTTACCATAATTAAACCTTATCTCTTTTTGGTTAAGTGTGTAAAAAAAGGGGGTTGTTTAGCTTCAGTGTCAGTGAAATAGTGAGATTCAATTTTTTTTTTTTTTCATTCACCTTAAATTTTCTCAGGAAACAAACAAAGATTATTTATATAATCGGTTTGTAATTTTGTTAATTTAGAAAGTGTAAATTGGGGAATTCATTTGGTCAATAATTTATCTACTCTACTCTCCAATTTGGGGGAATTAAAAATGAGGGATTAGAGGTAGTTGAAACCTCTAAACCTCTCCCTCTCTTTCCTTAGAAAACTTCCAAATAAGGTAATTGAATTACTCTCCCTCCCTTTACTCAACTCCCCATTCTTTTTTAAACTTCCAAACAGGCCATAAGCCTTGCTCTGCATCTCTCATAGACTCGAGCCTCCTCTCACCAGCTTGTATAGTTTGTTACAGATAGATTTTTGTTACTAGTTTGTTACAATTTTGTTATGATTCTGTTAAAGTAGGATCTTCTAGAAGCTAGTACCTAATCTATGCCCTATAAATAGAGCTTATCTATTCAGTTTTGTATTGAGCTTGATATTCAATAAGAAAGTATTTTTCATGGATAACTCTCTCTTTTCTTCTTGTTATTTGTATCTTCCTCCATTGTTGTACGTTTCAAGCTCATTTTCTCACATGGTATCAGAGCCACAATCCATGGCTTCCACACCACCTATAGATACTGCACAATCTGCTCACACCACTCCGATTGACACTACTCAAATTCACACAACACCTTCAACTCAATCTCCGTTACTGCTACTCTCCAAAATGTCAAATCTAATGTCAATCAAGCTAGATTACACCAATTACATTCCATGGAAGCACTAGTTGATCACTATCCTGGAGGCTTATTCACTGATTGAGCATATTGATGGCTCTACTATGTAACCTTGTCAATATCTACTCGATGCTTAAGGAAACTCAACTATGAATGTTAATCCAGACTATCAAGCCTGGCGAATCAAAGATAAAGCTTTACTTTCTTTTATTAACTCAACCTTGACTCCTTAGGTTTTCTCACTTGTGGTAGGAATTAGCAACTCAAGAGATGTTTGGAATACATTGGGGCAAAGATTTACTTCAACTTCTTGGGCAAATTCTGAATCTCAAACTAGAATTGCAGAGCCTTAAGAAAGGGAATGAGTCTGTGAATAGCTTTCTGCAAAAAATCAAGATTGCTCAAGATAAGCTACTTTCAGTTAGAGTTATTGTTGACAATGAGGAATTATTTTATATAGTCTTTAGAGTCTTGCTAAAGGAATTTGCACACTTCTGTTACGCTATCAGAACCAAAAGTGATCCAATTACCTTTGAACAACTATCAATCATGCTTTCAAGTGAAGAACAAGCTGTGGCTAAAAATTCGGAAGTTTTACCTCATTCCTTGGATATGTATGCATCAAATAGCAAGCAAGCTGATAATACTCAGTCTCAATCTTAAGGTTCTAATAGAGGTAGAGGCAGAAACAACTCCAATAAGGGTAGAGGTGGAGGAAGGTATAGTGGTCATGGAGGTAATCAACAGTATTACTCCTCACAACTACATCAGAGCTACTCTCCACAAAATTACTCTAATCAAGGCACTTCTCCTCAATTTGGACGTGGCAAGAATCTCAAGAGTGAACGACCAATTTGCAAAATTTGTGGTAAAGCAGGTCATCAAGCACTTTACTGCTACCACAGGATGGATTTTGTCTATCAAAGTAGAAATCCACCCACTAAGCTAGCTGCTATGGCCTTAGCTTCAAATGCAGCAATCACCAACAATCAAGATCCTTGGCTAGCTAACTTAGAAACTTCAAATCATCTCATAGCAAACCTTAATAACCTCTCAATCCAATCTAAATACAAAGGACCAAAGCAAGTCACAATAGGAAATGATTTACACTCTAGAAATTAGGGCCAATACAAATTGATACCTGAGTTTCATGGACTCGGGTACCTAACACAGTACTCGAGTATCACTGGGCATGATTTGCACTCTAGAAATTAGGGCCAATACAAATTGATACCCGAGTTTCATGGACTCGGGTACCTAACACAGTACTTGAGTTTCACGGACTTGAGTATCAATGGGCATGATTCAAGAAATTGGGGCTAATACAGACTGATACTTGAGTTTAGTGGACTCGGGTACCATAATACAGTACTCGAGTCCGGTAAACTTGAGTAGAAAGTGGAATTTTTAAATACCCAGGTGCCATGTCAGACGTGCCATGGTGGAATAGAAAATAGGGAACTCGAGTATAGTAAACTCGAGTACTAGAAAAAGTGGTAGATCCCCATTTAGTCTCGAAACAGTGTTTTTTTGCTACAAATTTCATAAAAGGGGGGTATTTGGCCATTTTCGCCAATAAACAACAGCTAGTAATGATCAAAGATTGAAACAATGATGTTTAAGTTAATGAGAAACGTCATCGTTTTGGATAGAAGCTCAAGGCGTGTTGTTAAGTGCAACGGTATCGTATTCAATAAAAAGCAACGATGTCGTTTTGGATACTCATCCTCACTAAGCCTTGATTAGCATCTCTCACAGACTCGAGCCTCCTCTCACCAGCTTGTATAGTTAGTTACAAATAGATTACTGTTACTAGTTTGTTACAATTTTGTTATGACTCTGTTAGAGTAGGATCTTCTAGAAGCTAGTTCCTAATCTATGCTCTATAAATAGAGCTTATCTATTCAGTTTTGTATTGAGCTTGATATTCAATAAGAAAGTATTTTTCACAAATAACTCTCTTTTCTTTTCTGTGTTACTTGTATCTTCCTCCGTTGTTGTACATTTTCAAGCTCATTTTCTCACACCATATACCTTTTACATTAAAATTGTGAAATTTTAATGCAAAAGGTACATAATTGTTATTTTTTCTGTGGACATATGATAATGTATGTACGGTCATGAATATGTAATAAAAAATGTGAGACTATCATTACTCGATTTATTATAACACATTAACCATGTTTTCATGTTCTGTTTTAGAACTATTGGAGAATAAGGATTTAAAATTTATTACCAGATGCAAAAGTTGTTATTGAACTTTTTGATTCTAACAAAACACTTTCCATTTATTTATTTATTTATTATTACTGTTTTTGTGAATGTAGTTTTTTTATATATAATATTTTTGTGATTGCAAGTTGTTGTTTGATCAGTTTAATTTGAAACTTATTTATTTGCAAGCTCATTGTTGTACCAATGCATTTACCCAAATGCCTTCACACCTTAACTCTAATTCTGGCTGATTATGGCTAAAAGTTCTTTTTAATAATATTCCAGTTCTTCTCTCTCTCTCTCTCTCTCTCTCTCTCTCTCTCTCTCTCTATATATATATATAACTTTACTGCCAAATGTCGTTGCAATTTTCTAGTATATTCTGTACCACCGTCTAAAGTTGCTTTGTATCTAAACCCCTGGATGTTTCTGGCCACTTGTAATCGGACCAAATTCATTTCGGCTGTTACAACTTTAACGATTAATAGTAGGATTTCCATTTTCCCAAAAAATAAAGAAAAGAAAAAGAAGCAACTTTCAAAAATGCTCTCAGTGGTGTGGTTGTGGACCTGTAGGCCTCGTGGCTATTGCCTTTACAGCATATTACTTTTTGAAGACTCAAGCAAATTATGCAACAATTTTG
The DNA here is from genome assembly GCF_002906115.3 of Quercus suber. NCBI lineage: Eukaryota > Viridiplantae > Streptophyta > Magnoliopsida > Fagales > Fagaceae > Quercus > Quercus suber. The sequence continues at coordinate 2,545,523 of NW_027069478.1, forward strand.
TTGCTTAATAGTCTTCAAGTACAAAATATTTAGACTAAACTGCAAAATTTACTCCTAAAATTGAAGGTGGTTTTGATTTTGATGCCCCCCATTTTAGTTTTACACATCTTCAGACCTTTTCCCTTTCAGATCATGCAAACCCCAAACAAGTCTAGACCATCTCTAACTCAGGCTTCCTAATTAAGCACCTCTTCATTACTTCTTTTGAAAAATTCACACATAAAGAACCTAAAATTAATGAACACAGCGAGTCAGCTTTGTAGCTCCATTGGAGTAGTATATATTGGTAGCCAATCTATTCTTAAAAGCCAACCAATTGATAAAGGCATGTCTAGGAATTGCAACTGAGATTCAAATTAGTTTCCACCACTCTCTCATATTTCTGCCATTAGACCACTAATGCCTAAAAATTTCTGTTGTACAACCGCAACTCCTTCCCGCAATGGATGCTCCTCCACCTATCTTGCCTATTCCATGAGCTCCTCAACCTCAAAATCCACATCCAAAGGCTATCTTTGGAAGGCTTGAAAGATATCATTGCTGTGAATAGTCAGAATTTGATTGTTCTAAAAGCTTAAACCGTTAAGAAATAATGAATTTACTCATTTATGGATCTCAATTATATAATTTACTATCAAAAATTTATTACAGCAACAATAGAAGCAGAACAAAAAACAATAGAATGGTTGGTGAAGTGTATTAAAAAAAATGGTTGGTGAAGTAATTAAGGAGTCTTTTGGATAAATATTGCTAAATTTGAAACATATTTGCATTATAGGTACTGTTACAAGTTAATTAGGGAAATGAGGAGAGAGATTGAATTTCGGCAACAATGTTGCCGAAATTCAAGAAAAAGTAGGAGAGAAAATGAGAAAAAGGGAGGAGAGAGAAAAGCTTGAATTACGGCAATGACATTGTCGTAATTCATTCTGCCCAATTTTACTCAGCTGCCCGGATGTGTGCATGTGAGAAGTGCCCTGACCGGTTGGGTGCCCAAAAAAGAAGTAATTGTGGCAATGGTATTGCTAAAAATGGTAGGGGGAAAAAAGTGAGAAAAATATAATGTGCTACGTACACAATATTTTTACAATAAATCACAGGTAACTAGTTATTATTAGTTCAAATTTAAATTTAACATTGAGATTACTATTTTAATTTAACAATAATAATAAGTAACAACCTGATACTTAGAATTTGTTGTAAAAATTGTGTGCACTTATTATTTCTTAAAAAAAAAAAAGTGTAATGGATTTGCTGAAAATTTTGTAGCAATTGTGGCTTGCTGAAAATGGGAGGAAAATAAAAAAAAAAAAAAAAATTTCCCCACATTTTCGACAATGCCATTGCCACAATTGAGAAAAAAAGTGTTTTTTTTTTTTCTTTTTTTTGGCAATGGCATTGTCACAATTGCCAAAAAACAAAATTTTCGCCAATGCCACAAACCCATTGAAACTTTTTTTTTTCCTTCCCATTTTCGGCAAGTCACAATTGCCACAAAATTTTCGGCAAATCCATTACACCTTTTTTTTTTTTTTTTTTAAGAAATAATAAGTGCACACAATTTTTTCAACATTTTTACAACAAATTCTAAGTATCAGGTTGTTACTTGTTGTTATTGTTAGATTAAAATAGTAATTTCAATGTTAAATTTAAATTTGAACTAATAATAACTAGTTAACTATGATTTATTGTAAAAATATTGTGTACGTAGTACATTATATTTTTCTTTAATTCTTTCCCAGATTTTGGTATTCACTTTTTTTTCCCTATCATTTTCGGCAATACCATTGCCACAATTACTTTTTTTTGGGCACCCAACCGGTTAGGGCACTTCTCACACTCACATATTCGGGCAGCTGAGTAAAATTGGGCAGAATGAATTACGGTAATGCCATTGCCGTAATTCAAGCTTTTCTCTCTCCTCCCTTTTTCTCATTCTCTCTCCTATTTTTTCTTGAATTTCGGCAACAGTGTTGCCGAAATTCAATTTCTCTCCTCGTTTCCCTAATTAACTTGTAACAGTACCTATAACGCAAATATATTTCAAATTTAGCTTTACCCAAAAGACTCGTAATTAAGACTTATTTTCCTGTTATTATCTTGTGGATTTTTTGCAGCTCCAATTGTGGCTACCAAGACATTCTAACAGTTGCATGTCAAGCAGACAATATCCAAAGCACAATCTGGATCAACGGAAGAAATGCAAGGGAGCTTATGACAGCTTAGAGCATTTATAGTAAATTTATCAAATTTTTGTACTGTTTATAGAATAAACAGTGATTTTTACTTTTATCTATTTACTTTTTCAAATACACTTTCCAATAGATTCTCTATCCAATTCTCTATCTCATTTAAATATTATTTCTTCATTCACTATTTATTCTTTTTTTTAACAACTACATATCTTTCAACATTTTTTTATTTAATACCTAATTATTATAATAGGAAAAAAGCATTTGAAGAATGAACAGTAGCCCATTGGGCTAGTATTCATTAGCCAAAAAAATTGAGGTATAGAAAAATGATCGGAGCATAAACACTAGAGATTTAGAACATATATTTTCTATATTTTAACTATGCATACTCTGTTGAAGATACTTTTACGTCTTCCTTTACTGACAACATACGGCCCCCCTCCCTTCTACAAAAAAAATTAAAAAATTGAATCAAACTTGAGGGCTTTGTACAGTTACATTTGAAGTAAATATTGGTTATCATTTAATAGATCACTTAAAGTTAAAAACCATATTCTATTGACTCCAACCACCACAAGCAGATTTTGAGACAAGGGTTATAATATTGGAGGCACTTTCCAGCTTGCATCGTGTGTAAAGTATAAATAGACCTTACATCAATAATAATTATGCATTTTCAGGAAAGAAAAAAGGTGTGTTTGGGCAAGTACAGACATGCACGCGAGTGCAGAGAGAGAGAGAGAGAGAGAGAGAGAGAGCACTTTGATATTTATTCAATAGCCATCATAAGAGCATTCGCATCTGCTCTGTTATATATGTGTAAAATACACATTTTGATCACTTTTACACATTTTGATCCAAAAAACACTCCGCATCAATCCTTTTAAAATCATATAAAACTGTGGAAATTTATCAACGAGCTACAGTACCCGTGTATATTTACACGGGCACTGTAGCTCGTGTATTTAATTTTTTATTAATTTTTTCTCCCTCATCAACTGACGCTCATCTCCCACCTCTCTTCCCCAACTTCCAGCGCGCCAGAATCAACTGAAAATGATCCCAAACAAACCCACACACAAACACACATACAAACCCAAACAGCCAGAATCAACTAAAAATTAACCCAAACAAACCCACATGTAAACACACCCACACACAAACAAACCCAAACGGACAGAGATATCGGTGCTTATCGGAGCGATCTGGGTTGCCGGAGCTCGTGGGTTTATCATTGAGCAATCTCTGTTTATGCAAATTGTGCTCAACAGACCAGGTTCTTGACCTAGTTCATCTTCCATCAAGAAGTTGCTGTGTATTTGCACCATAGGGTTTGTGACCAAGGCATCTTCCTGCTATTCATCACGTGGATGAACTGAAGAACTTTGCAGCCAACCATTCTTCCTCAGTTGGTGTTCTAAAGTCGCGTACTTGGATCTGCGCATTGGTTAGTCACGTACTCGGGAGCCGAGCATCAAAGGAGGGAATTGTCGCTATAGATCAAGTCTAATTGGGTATTGGGGTAAGGGTTCAACTGTAGGTTGGTAAGGTACTTGGGATTCCTTTACTTGTAACCGCTTGATTTGATAATAGTGGAGTTTCGGGAGTGGTGACCTGAAAATCACC